>NW_020528588.1:0-23439 GCF_003368295.1 Carassius auratus
TTATGGAAGGCCAAAAGGTCAAATTCACGTGAATTTTAACGCGTCAACAACACGTTAAATACGTGTATTTCACGCGTAAACAACACGTATTTAACGCGTTAAATACGTGTTGTTTACGTGTTAAAAATCAGCGCGTACTTAACGTGTATTTAACGTGTATTTCACGTGTTAAATACACGTGAAGTACACGTGAAGTACGCGTTAAAAATCAGTTTGAACGGGTCAATGTCATTGGCTGCTGAGGACTTGGGTCAAACCACTTCTGTGAGCTTAGAGGGGTGTACCATTCACAGACAGGCAACCATCATTTAACATGCTATAGATCAGCTTATTCAGCCTTATTATTTTGTCTTTTTTTGTATAGACTATAGAAATAATATAATTTAATTGCAGTTTTATGAAATATTTATTTTTTAATAAATATTAATTGACATTTTTTGGTGATAGTATAATGTTTATAAAAGTTACAGTATTTTGTAATGAAACAGGACTTTTTGTTTAGCTCTTGACTCGCCAAAATATACTATTTAAATACTGTTGCTTTCTGAGTGCCATACACAAAAATACCAACTCATAACTCCACGAATATAGCAAGGAGAGTCAAAAGTTATAGTCTGAATCTACTGTGACGATCCAAGGGGCTGTAGTATTTTATTTTGCCCAGCAGGTGTCATGGGGTAACACTTTTTGTGTCTTTAGGTTAAGTGCTGTGATGCAGGTGTGGAAAATTGATTGTGATTAACCATGCTGCCTATAAGATGCTGGCTTTCTTACCCTCTGGAGGGAGGAGATTGGGGCTTGGTCTTTGCTGGTCTTGCTGTTTGGTGGTCAGGCGGACTTTCTCACGCTCTCCAGTCCAAGGCTTGATGCTGTGTTTTGTATCTTTATATTTTTTTATGTTTTACCTCAATGTGGTTATGGCTGTTTTCTGATTAAAACACATATTTGTGCAAATTTGATTATGTTGTATGGACTCTCTATTCATGTTGCTACTCCTTGATCCAAGGGGTTGTAACACTACGTTCTGTCAAATGTTTAATAGAGCTCTCCAACTGATTCATGGGTTTAGGTATTATTTACATATGAAAGATCATCATGGATTGTTTTGATTTTGGACTCATTTCAATCTGGAGAATCGGCTGTAAATAATGATATGCCATTTTCACAATCAGAGCATGTTTCATGAAGTTATAAAGGTAAAACCATATGTGTGTATTTGGAGTTTTTTTCTTGTTTTGTTATAATTCGATGACTGATATCTTCAAATCTGAATGACAGATTATTGTAAAATTGGGCTCATTTTAATCGAGAGAATTTTAAATTTTCCAATATTATTAAAATAACTAAATTACTAGTAACTACTTCCTGCTCAACTCTGACTTTCAGTAACTAAAAAAATATATATTTGCACATTCTCCTGCTGAGAAATAACTGACAAAATGTAAGAAAAAATATAGTGTTCAAGATCAATTATTTATATCCATCTTATTTGATATTCAATATCTCAGGACATACATAAGTTTAGTTAAAGTATCTGTTTCAAAAGTTTTGTGATAGTATAAGACTTAAGTTAGCATCGAGCATTAACATTTGTGTGGGGGAAATAGTTACAATTGAGGTAAGCAGTCAATTCAGGTTTAAGATATACAAACCATTGAAATCAATATCTGTCTTTAGAAAACAATCATCTCATCTCAGGAATCAACAGCTTTTATTGTGCTTACATTTACAGCTATCGCCAAGCAGGTGGCATTTATTGAAACCCTTTTTTTTGTTCAGCAATTCTGCACTTTTTGTTCAGCGATGCACTCATCAGACAATCAGTTATTAGGGACACAGGTGATGTTATAAGACATAAGCATTTAAGACTTTCAGGATTAGAATGAAAACTTGTACTAGGGTCAGGACAGAAGTATTCTACTGCTACCACCGTCAAAACCAACGCATCAATATTACTAATCATATTTTTCAAACTGCTGAATTAAAATCAATAAACAATAGAAATCATTTGAAAGCTTAGAGTCTGAGCATTACAATGCATATAGCATGTTGATCAACTCCAAAATAGTGCTGAGAAAAAAAAAAATAATAATCATCATTTTGCCATGTACTCTAATATTTATAAAAATATCACACAACTTGGATACACATATGTCATCTGAAAGGTCTCATGAAGTAGAATAAAACAACAGGGCTCTAGGCTAATTTTTTGCACTTGTTACACTAGTGCGCCTAACTTTTTTCTTACAAGTCCACTTTTTTTTTTTTTTTTAAATCGCTGTCCATATAAACAATATTGACTTGTAGCCTAAAAGATTAACTAACAATCTGGTTAACATAATGTATTTGAAGTACATTTCTACAAGAAAGGTAACTTACTGAAAAAGTTTTGGTGCTTAAAGTGTTTCACTGAGGTGAAATTTAAACATAAAACATCTCAAGATATATGAAATAAAAAGAAAATCTAAATTAAGGTTTTAAGGGCTTCAAACTGAACATATAATGGCTCAATGTCTTATGGACTATCCTCCACTGCAGTCACATGCCCCTCAGATGGACAACTCCTGTAGTTTGGCCTTCTTGATCTTTTGGCCTTGGCTAATCCAGCTGGCCACACTCTCTCTAGCATCAAAATCTGCCAGACTTGGCCCTCTACACTGATTCTTATCAGATCTTCCACTGTGTCTGAAAAAAAAAAATGGGACAAATCAGACAAACCTGTCTGATTTGAACAGGTGAACAGTCCCTAAACAGCTTACACTTATTGGATCAGCTATTAAAATAGTTCAGTTTTATATGTAATAGAAAAGTGATTATATTTTGTTAATATAATATATTTTATTAAGTTAAGTTAGAAAAGCGTTTGGAGCATTTTATGTTGTTAAATATAAGTTTTAGGTTTTTTTAAGTAACGACCAAGCTGCCAGCGGCAGACAGTGAGCCTATATGTTTGATGAATTTAGCCTTCTCAAATCATCACGACTTGCCTAAAATAAAATCTATAGATATAAAACAGTTGAAGCATATGACAGTGTTTGTTAGACCCAGATAAATGTAAGCTATCCAATCATTTGTGAGGAGATGCTTCAGAACAGGGAGACGGCAGCATGATCACTTGCAATTTTTTTCTTGGATATGCCATCATTTTTGCTTATAAAAGGTAAAAAATAATACATTATTCGTAACTGTATACACAATATCAACAAAACAGTTGCTCGTTCTGCCGTGTTGTCTTTAATAGGAGTAAAAAAATTAACCGAAACTCAGTGAAAACATATACATATATATATATACATACATACATACATAAATATAGCTTTAAATAACTACTTAACAAAAAAAAAAACTCTTTCATTATAATTATAACCCATAAAGATGTACTTATCTCTAAAAGCGCTTCTAATGAAGAGATGACGAGTCGGGATTGCAATTGTCATGATCCCAGTTCGGTCTCCATCTGCTGGTTCCCTCTTTTCCTTTGCGCTCACTTATCTCTACTCTCATCATCTTCAGCTGTTCCTCGTTCTCCTCCGCTCACCTGCTCTCTATCACCTATCATAGGCTCTCTATTTCTAGCTCTGTCTCTTTCCATTCCCTGTTAGATTATTACTAACCACTTTAGATGTTTCTGACGTTTTTGTGCTTTTTCTACAGACCATTAGTCTAGTCTAGTCTAGTCTAGTCTAGTCAAGTCCTGTCCTGTCTAGTCTTGTCAGGTCGTTTGGAGAGTTTTGTATGGACTGTTTGTTGCTTGTCTTGTTCTCCCCCAGTTATCTGCCGTGAGGAGTAACGAGGGGTCCCCTGCCTCACCTGTAACCTGTCTCGCTGATCACAGGCTTCCCAGACCAGCCACTTTAGGCTCCATTGTTTTGACCAGGAATTATCCCTGTACTCTGCCTTTGTTTTTTGGCCGTTGCGGCTTTGCCTTATTTCTACTAAAAGAGCATTAACTTGCCATTAGCCTCCTGGGTTCTCTCTCTCTCCCTCTCTCTCTCTGTTCCGTGACAGCAACTTCATTCTTGTGATACAGATTCAGAAAACACTAGTTTATTAGTAAATTAAAATATCTTCTTCTTAAGCCTATTATTTGAACGCAGAACTGTTCAGCAGTTCTAAAATATAAAAGTAAGAAGAAGTCAAACAGACTGGAGGCCCGGCCCACATCTGAACAATCGAAGCCCGGCTCGAGGGGTTCCCCTTAAATGGCTCGGTTTACCGGTGCGACTTCAGAGTTTTTTTAGTCGCACCATTGAGAAATTGTTTGAGGCTTTGAATAAACTAGAGCGAGTTTTGTAAAAGAAGTCAACCCCAGACCCATATAATAATAATAATAGGCCTATTGATGTCACCATTTCACTTGTAACCTCATAAAACAAGATTTCAGTGTAAAATTATGCACCAGCATTTAGATTATATTCTCCTTTTTAAAAGAGCCCAAAACTATCTGTCATTTATATCTAAAGATTTTCCTCATAAATTTATAATGCACATAAAACTGCACAGAGAGCATGTAGTTTAGCCAAAAATCTGTGGTAGCTGTCATGTAGGCTTTCCACTGATAACTTCATGAAAAAGCATAGGCTATATCATAAAAAAGACAAGTCACTATTTGCAGATTAAACACAGTCGAAACTCACCATAAAACATTATTTAGATCTAAATATATATTTCATAAAGATATAACACATAGAAAAAAACTTAGGTAATATATCTTAGAAAAAAAAATCAGAGGTTTCAGTCCCGTGCCTCTTAACTTCACCAAACATGCATAGATCCTATGATCAGATCGAAAGATTTCGTTCATAGAGCTGTGACACATGAAAGCAGACTGGCGCACTGAGGCTGCAAAGAAAAACAGCTCGATACTTCACGTTTCGTTTTCATTCATAGCTTCAAGAATCATGCATAGATCATTATTTTCAGAAAATTATCCCAATTAAAATGAGCCCAGAGATACTGTAATCCATGGATGAGATCCAAATATATTGCTATAACACATAAAACCCAACAGGCACAGCGCAACAAATAACTTTAGTTTCCCTTTGCGCTTTTATTAATAACTCCATGAAACATTAGATCATGCAAAAAAAGTCATTTTTTTAGAAAATTCTACAGATTAAAAGGAGCTCAAATTCATCATAATTTGTACACTTGATCTAAATATATTACTTACGATATTATCACACACATGAAATCATTCAACTGAGAAAATAACATAGGTTACGTTTCCATTCATAACTTCATGAAACATGCATAGCTCGTGGAAAATGTTACATTCTCTCAATTAAAATGAGCCCAATTATACAATAATCTGTCATTCAGATTTGAAGATATTCGTAATCGAATTATAACAAAACAAGAAAAAAAAACTTCAAATACACACATGCTACAATATTCTCATGGTTTTACATTTATAACTTCATGAAACATGCTCTGATTGTGAAAAATGGCATATCATTATTTACAGCCGATTCTCCAGATTGAAATGAGTCCAAAATCAAAACAATCCATGATGATCTTTCATATGTAAATAATACCTAAACCCATGAATCAGTTGGAGAGCTCTATTAAACATTTGACAGAACGTAGTGTTACAACCCCTTGGATCAAGGAGTAGCAACATGAATAGAGAGTCCATACAACATAATCAAATTTGCACAAATATGTGTTTTAATCAGAAAACAGCCATAACCACATTGAGGTAAACCATAAAAAAAAATATAAAGATACAAAAACACAGCATCAAGCCTTGGACTGGAGAGCGTGAGAAAGTCCGCCTGACCACCAAACAGCAAGACCAGCAAAGACCAAGCCCCAATCTCCTTCCCTCCAGAGGGTAAGAAAGCCAGCATCTTATAGGCAGCATGGTTAATCACAATCAATTTTCCACACCTGCATCACAGCACTTAACCTAAAGACACAAAAAGTGTTACCCCATGACACCTGCTGGGCAAAATAAAATACTACAGCCCCTTGGATCGTCACAGTAGATTCAGACTATAACTTTTGACTCTCCTTGCTATATTCGTGGAGTTATGAGTTGCTATTTTTGTGTATGGCACTCAGAAAGCAACAGTATTTAAATAGTATATTTTGGCGAGTCAAGAGCTAAACAAAAAGTCCTGTTTCATTACAAAATACTGTAACTTTTATAAACATTATACTATCACCAAAAAATGTTAATTAATATTTATTAAAAAATAAATATTTCATAAAACTGCAATTAAATTATATTATTTCTATAGTCTATACAAAAAAAAAGACAAAATAATAAGGCTGAATAAGCTGATCTATAGCATGTTAAATGATGGTTGCCTGTCTGTGAATGGTACACCCCTCTAAGCTCACAGAAGTGGTTTGACCCAAGTCCTCAGCAGCCAATGACATTGACCCGTTCAAACTGATTTTTAACGCGTACTTCACGTGTATTTAACACGTGAAATACACGTTAAATACACGTTAAGTACGCGCTGATTTTTAACACGTAAACAACACGTATTTAACGCGTTAAATACGTGTTGTTTACGCGTGAAATACACGTATTTAACGTGTTGTTGACGCGTTAAAATTCACGTGAATTTGACCCTCTTGGCCTTCCATATTCGTTACGACGCTTTCGGTTCGGTACGCGGTACGCATTATGTATACCGAACGGTTCGTTGGAGTAATTAATTATATTTGAAAAAAAAAAAAGAGAGAGAAAGAAATATAATGATATGCGTTCAACAAGGTAGCCCAATAACCCAAACAACGTAACAGGCAACGCCCCTGACACTCCCGAAGAAGAAAAAAAACACCATCTTATATGTTTATGTTAGGCTACTCAGCAGGCGCTCGCTCACTCAGTACGCGCTGAAGGCTCGTTGCAAAATAGCCAATGCGTTTAACAGACTAGAAATGAGAAGATCCTCCAATAACCAACAGGTCTGGTGTTTGGGTGCACTTTGGATTCCCTTTAAGCTATAATGGTGATGGCAAGAGAGTGGTGGATAAAAAAACAACGGTATGTCGCATCTGCAACATGACAGGGTACACCAGCGGGAATACAAAAAAAAAAAAAAAAAAAAACACCAGCGGGAATATCTGGGATATATGCGTCAGTACTATCTGGGAAAACACGAAAAAAAGGAGAAACATGCACGCAGCAAACTATCCCTGCAGCATTTAGACACTATAGCTTACAGGGAATCCAACCCAAACACCAGACCTGTTGGTTATTTTAGGATCTTATATTTCTGGTCTGTTAAATGCATTAGACATTTTGCAACGAGCCTTCAGCGCGTGCTGAGTGAGCGAGCGCCTTAGGTGCCGTTCACATATCGTGCCTAAAAACGCATGGAAAACGCTAAGCGCGTCTTTCTCCTCCTTTCCAAAGCGCTCGGGCAGAAGCGCTCATGAGGCGTCTGTCTTTGCTAAGCAACAATGACGTGCTCTCTCCATGAGACGCGGAAATTTCAGCGAAGGATAAATGGATTTGCAGCTCTAAAAATCGCTTGCAGTAGCTCTGCTACTGAATTTATTTCAAAATTGCAATCCATATACAACTATGATCAGCTGTTCCTTCATCTTGGCTGAGCTCTCAACGTTGTTACGGGAAAGGATGAAGCTGATTGGTTGGTTCTTGTCACATGACCCGCGGTTCGCTTGCGGCATTCTGAAAAGTTGAGATGTTTTTACATTTTGCTGTATCTAAAACGTATCGAACCGAACCGAACCGAACCGTGACATCAGTGTATCGAACCGAACCGAACCGTGAATTTTGTGAACCGTTACACCCCTAATATATATATATATATATATATATATATATAAATTTTCCCCCAGATTTATTTAAAATACAGTAACAATTAATAGTAACATCAATGGCCTAAATATTCTTATATTATAATCAAAATATTATTTTATGTAATTATAATTTATTATTAAACTGATAATGCATTTAATAATCCAGTTTTTATCTCTTTTGTCTATGCAATAGTGTACGCAAAAGATGGAGGCATACCCCCTAACTTTGCCAAGGCGAAAGTGCACATCACAGTGCTGGATGTGAATGATAATTCTCCTTCTTTCGGGCGGCAGCATTATAGCCTGGAAGTGCCTGAGAACCAAGATCCCGTGGAGCTGTTCACCCTCAAAGCCACAGACCTGGACACTGAAGAGAGTGGACGACTGGAATATAAAATCACTGGTAAAACAATTTTGAGTTTTAGATTGTTTGTACAGAGGAGCATGTAGAAGAACTTCTACAACCGGAGTCTATGGGTTAAAAAAAACTTGTTTCTTATAAAAAGAAGATTCAGTCTGCTTGATTGTTAACAAATGTTGTGTCTGTGTGTTGCAATTCTAGCTGGTGACCCAGATGGTGACTTTCGACTTGATGGTTTCTCTGGAGCTCTGTCTACCTCAAGACCTCTGGACCGAGAACAGAAGAACAGTTATTCTTTGAAAGTGGTGGTCCAGGATCACGGCAGCCCGTCTCTGAGCAGCACAGCCACTGTGGAGATCTCAGTTCTTGATGTAAACGACAACAGCCCTAAGTTTGGAAGCAGTAGCTACACCGTCGATGTCTCAGAAGATGCAGCTGTAGGTTTGGTGGTGTTGGATGCTACAGCCATAGACGTGGATGAAGGCGAAAATGGTCAGATCTTATACTTCCTTAGCCAAGAGGCCAAAGGTGCGTTCACAGTACATCCAGACACGGGAAAGATCACAACCACAGCACTCCTGGACCGAGAGAAAAGAGCTTCTTACATCTTCCAAGTGTATGCAGTTGATCTATCACCCGCTGCTCCCCGCAACACCACAGCCCAGGTGACAATTAACATCCTGGACGTCAACGACAATGCACCATTCTTCATCCAAGACCCGCTGATTATCAACGTGTCCAGTGGAAGTGTGTCCACGCATCAGGTGGTGGCCACCATGAGAGCAGAAGATAAGGATTTTGGAGCAAATGGTTCGGTGTTCTACCGGTTTTCAATGCCAGTAAGAGGATTTGCTATTAACTCGCTAACAGGGGAGATCCAGACCACCGAGAAGCTCCAGACCCTGACACAAACTCAGCGCACCCTCATAGTGGAGGCGATGGACCAGGGCAGTCCTCCCCAGTCTTCTCTAGGAGTGGTGATCATCTATGTGAAGGAGCAAGATTACAAGGGCATTCGATTCTCTCGAACCGCCAGAGATGTTAGCATACAGGAGAATGCAGCTAAAGGTAGGCAGAGCATTTTTACAATTTAAATGATTGTGCTATTAGCCTGCAAGATTTTTGTTATAAAAACTAACCATTTTTTCCTTGCAGTCCGTTTCATGGAAAAAAGGATTGAAAATCACAGTATAACAAATGATGAAGATGAATAAAGTAAACATCAGCATTATACATATACATGTTTCTGGTATATTTTTATTTAAAAATTAAAAAAGAAAAAAAAGAAAAATGTAAATAAGGGGTAAATTCATTAAAAGAAAAAAATATTTTTTGTTGTTGTTTTAGCTGACGTCATTACAGCCAAGCACGTTTATGTCAAGAACAAAAAAAAGTTAATCAACCTATTTTAGATAATTACATTTGTAAATAAAATAACAATAATAATAATAATAATTACAATATTTATAAAATATTGTTATTAAAATTATTGGAAATTATTTATGCAAGTTTTTGGAAAAAAATTATAATATTTATTATAATACTTTATAATAATTTAAAAATCATTTAATTCCAGTTAGCATGAATGTATGAGACAGATTATGACAATAAGCGCAAATTACAGATTTGAACAATTGGGACATATAGAGATGCTATTTTTTTATGATCTGATCAATTTCAGTTGGATAATTGTACCCTACTTTTTTTTACTTACTGTATAAATATCCTGTTTCAACTAAACACATTTCAAGTTTCTATAAGCAAAATGGGGTGCAAGTTACACTTCATGTTGACTTCAAATGCAAACAAGTATTCACTTTCATTAAATGACATGTAGAAATCCCATCTTCTCGGTACATTGCAAAAGTATACAGACCTTTTTTATTATTATTATAAATCCAAAACTAAAAGTTATTCTTTGTGGTATCTTCATTTCAAAGCACTGGCATGAGGCAGTTGAAAACTTTTGCAATGAACTGCATGATGAAACTGCAGCATTGTATTTCAGCACTCACTGGCACTGCCAGTTTTGTGAAGCACTGAAAGCCAATCCATCAATTTAAGTGAGTGTGGCAGAGTATTGAGTTATTTTGTGTGTATTTTTCCCCTTAGGCACTGCAGTCGCCCAGGCTCAGGCTCAGCACCCTGATGGCACCCGAGACGGCATCACTTACAGCATCTTCAGTGGGAACAAATACCATTCCTTCACCATCAGCTCTAGTACAGGTCAGATGGGAACCCTGTGAAATGTGAAAACAGCTTGATTTTGACAAGATGCATGCATAAACTCATCGGAAATCTGAAAAATAATATTGCTAAGTTGACCTACTTCACTGCATCGTTGGTGCTTTCATAGGTGAAATCTGGGTACAGAGCTCAAATGGCCTGGATTTTGAGGACACTCCAAGACTCCGTCTAGTGGTGAAGGCTGAAACTACATCCTCAAGCTCCTTTATGGCTGTCAACCTGATTCTTCAGGATGTCAATGACAACCTACCCCGATTCCAGCTGCAGAACTATGTGGCTTATATGCATGAAGCACAGGGCTATGACTTTCCCATCATTCAGGCAAGGGGTCTCTTATTTGTTTGGTATTTCTAAAAGGTCAAAGGTAATTGATAACATATGGGGAAAAGTATTAAAAACAAAAATGTTCTACAGATTACTGTGTTTTGCATAGTTTTGCCATACTTGCAGGACATCTGAGCAAATTTACCCTTGAAAACAGTATTATTTTTGTTAACCATATAAAGCATTAAATTATTTACCTGTTTTTTTTTTTTTGCATCTGTTTCTGACTTCACGTCAGTAAGTGTTAGATTTAAACCATGTGTGATGTTGTAGTTCCTTATAAAGTTACTTGTACTCAAATTTAGCATCTGGCGAGTGTTTATTTCATACCCAGCCTGTGCTTAATCAGCCTGTTTTCAAATGCATTAGGTTGTGGCTGAAGATGTTGACCAGGGTCAGAATGGTCAGGTGACTTACTCCATTGAGTCTTCGAGTCAAAGTGGCCTTTTCAAGATTGACCCTCTAACTGGCAGTATCACAACTGCGGCCATTATGGACAGAGAAATCTGGACACAGGCACAGTGAGTGTATATCATGTTTGCTCAAGCAGTGAAGTCATTGCTCTGCAGGTCTTTAATTTCCTTCTGTTCTGTGGAATGTAACTGTCCTCTCCAGCATCATTTAGTTTGTGTGTGTGATGTGTTCAAGCCCTCGCAGTTTTTTGACCTTATGTTTTTGTTTCTAAAATGTTCCCCAACTCCTATAAAGCTGTGTGCTTTTAATTTACTACATTTTTGGTCTGGTAGTTCTTTTGGATTGTTGTAGGAAAGCTTTTTGTTAAAAAAGTTTGCTCTCTCAATCCCAAAAATAAACTGAACAGAAACATTTCTCACATTATATATGTTAGGAACAATTCATTTAATTCATTTTATTTTATTTCCATCAGGCTGGTGATTAAAGCCACTGATCGTGGCAGCCCCAAACTAGTAGGCACTGCCACCATTACAGTGATTATTGTCGACCTCAATGATAACAGTCCCACCATCCCCGTGCCACGAGAAGTTAGAGTGCCAGAGAGTAAGTAGATGAATGGTGACCTTTGGCCTTTTAACCTTGAAAGACATGATATAAAGCATTTTTATAATTGTACATGTATTTGAAAGTTGTGTCCTTGCTTCCCATTGCAGACTCTCTTATCGGCACTGAGATCACCCTGGTTACTGGAAATGATGTGGATTCTAGCCCAGTGCTCTCTTACTCTTTACAACTGGATGCTTCATCACAGGGAAAATTTGATATCCATCGTTACAACGGCCGTGTGTCTCTGACAGCACCACTGGACTTTGAGGAGAGGACATGGTACACATTGACTATTCGAGCTTCAGATTCAAAGCACCAGAGTGAAGCCAATTTGACTGTGTTGGTGGAGGACGTAAATGATAATGCACCAACTTTTGCACAAGACCTATATCAGGTGATTGTTTTCTTTCTACCATTTAAAGTATTTTAAAACAATGTCTATCTCTTATTATTGGGACTGATAAAGGTTTATCTGCTGCTAAAACACATGCGTTTATTCCAGAATAAATATCCTTGCAGTCATTCACACCAGAGTATGCTGTTGTCATTACGTATTCAGCAGATGCTTTTATTCAAAATGACATCACTGTGGATACAGGATAAAGCATGCCAAGTAACAGCTGTTTTGTTGCTTTTGGTTTCCAGGTAACACTTCCAGAACATTCTCCATCAGGCAGTCCCATTATCACAGTAACAGCAACAGATCGAGATTCAGGAGAAAATGGAAAGGTCACTTATCGAGTGGTGTCTTCAACGAGGGACAGGTTTTACATTGATCCTAAAAACGGTATAATACCAGTATTTATACTAAGCATGTTCATCATAGGCAGTGGCTATTTATACAATAAAAAGCCCGTATATGCTATTTGTATGAAGTGTAAATAGTGGTAAATAAATATGCACCAAGTATAAGTAGCAACAAGCATTTTGTTTATAAAAAGTTTAATTAGTAGTAGATGCTATTTACATAAAGTGGTGTGTGGTGTTAATGAAAACCACCTCTACAAGGTCAGTTGTGCTTTGTTTAAATTGCCACTGCCTCTAGTTTTACCATATAGTTTATATTTAAAGCATTAATATTGTAGTAAAAGCACTTCTCATGTCTTTACAGGCACACTTTTCATCAGACAGAAAGCAGAATTTGACCCGGAGCAGCCTTCTGTGAGTGTAGTGATCGAAGCTCGTGATGGAGGGTCTCCACCGCTGTCATCTTCTGCTACAGTACAAGTTCAGCTGATAGACGTCAATGATAATGCCCCTATATTCCACCAGTTGGAGTACAAAGCCACAGTGTCTGAGGACCAGTTACCTGGAGCCACCATCCTAACATTAGAGGCAGTAGACAGAGACCTATCTCAGGAAAACTCTGGTTTTGATTTCGCAATAGCCAGTGGGAATATTGGAAATGCTTTCCAGATTGAGAGTAGCGTTCGTTTCATAGAGGGCCATGGCTTCCAGACGGTAGGAACCCTGATCCTAGCAGAGCGACTGGATTTTGAGGCATTGTCACGCTATAATCTCACCATCGCGGTCTCGGATCGTGGTGTTCCCCAACGCAGCTCCAGTGTACCAGCCATCATCACAGTCACTGATGTGAATGACAACCCTCCTGTCTTTGGCAGAGCTGAGTACATAGTTTCTTTGAGTGAAGGGGCAGCTGCTGGTACAGAAATCTTGCGTGTGACTGCAACTGATCCTGATTCAGCTCCCTATGCAGAGGTCCAGTACAGCATCAGCTCTGGAGATGAGATGAAACTCTTCTCTGTGGATCAGTGGACTGGGGCAGTGAGGCTTCAAAAACCTTTGGACAGAGAGAGCCGAACATCTCATGTGGTTATAGTACAAGCCTCAGATGGCCATGGTCATTTTGCCTTGGCTCCTATTAGTGTAGAGGTTAAGGACATCAATGACAACAGACCTTACTTTCCCATTGCTACATTGACAGCCAGTATTCGTGAGAACCAGCCACCCAACTCTGCCGTGACTGTATTACATGCAATCGATTATGATACAGGTGTTTATGGACAGCTGAAGTATTATTTAATGGACCACGCAGGAAAGGACATCTTCTTGGTGGATCCAAATTCGGGAGAAGTTCGAACCAGGCAGATTTTTGATTTTGAGAAGGTGAACTCATTTAACTTCATTGCTTTGGCTGTGGATGCAGGCAATAACTCGGCTACTGTCACAGTGCAGGTCTACGTAACAGGAGAGGATGAGTATGACCCAGTTTTCACCACTTCAGACTTGTCCTTTGAGGTACCAGAGGGAGCCAAGAAAGGTCAGAGTATTGGGCAAGTACAGGCCAAAGATGAGGATGGTGGGGTGGATGGGATTGTACTCTACTCCTTCCCCAATTCCTCTCCTTACTTTGATGTGAATAAGACCACCGGTATAATCTACCTAAAGATGGACAGCTCAGGGAGCTCAAGCGGAGGGAGTCGCTCAAAGAGGGAGACTCGCCTAATGACTATGGATGTGACTGCCCACAGCCCTCTTGACACCTCAAGAATAGCTTCCGCTCAGGTCACCATTGACGTTACCAACACATCCTTTGGTCTTGCAACAGACTTTAACGTCCTCTTGGTGAGCATAATTGCTGCCTCTCTTGGAGTAATAGTCCTGTTAGTCATAATTGCTGTAGCACTTTATCTAGTAAGATCAAAGCGCAAGAAGAAAGGACAAGACACTGGGAATAGTACCGTATCTTCAGGCACAGCTTTGCAGAAGTTGGATGAGTCTAAACCCACAGGGGGTGACAGGATCTATCATCAGGCGCTTCCTGGATATGCAGGTGAAGAAGAAGGAACTGGTGGAGGCTCATATACTCGAGGAGGATCTCTAGATCCTTCTCACTCCAGTGGACGGGGATCTGCAGAAGCAGCAGAGGATGACGAAATCCGTATGATCAATGAATATCCAAGAGTTGCAAGCATTACCTCCTCCATGCAAGAGCACATTTCTGCCAGGGGCCCTGATTCAGGTATCCAACAGGATGCAGACCAACTCTCTGATATTTCTTGTGAACCAGGACCACTTGATGCAAGCCAGTGGTTCAAAACTAAGAAACTTGGGAGCATCAGTGGGAGTCTCAGTGGTACCCTACTCTCTGGTCAGCTCCCAGCCTACAGAGACGAAGGTGGGGGCTACCTTGGAGTAGGTCGTGGGTTAAATATTTCCCACCCAAAAGATTATTCTTTCCCTGAGGATGGCAAACCCTCGGTCGATGGCTCCCTCACAGCCATAGTGGCAAGTGATGAGGAACTGCGAGGCAGCTACAACTGGGACTACCTTCTCAACTGGTGCCCTCAGTTCCAACCCTTAGCCAGTGTCTTTACAGAGATTGCCAGGCTAAAGGATGAGAACTTACCTCCCAACAATCCACGCAGACCCTTCCAACCCAAAGTTAAGATAGATCCCAAGCCAAGAATTGACCCTCCACCACTCATTACCTCAGTGGCTCATCCGGGAGCCAAATCTGTCCCACCTAAGCCTGCCATAGCACGGACGTTTCATCACTTAGCATCTCTAAGGCGTTCACCTATAAGCCACGAGGGCTCCATCTCCTCAGCAGCCATGTCTCCTAGTTTCTCCCCTTCACTGTCCCCACTTGCTGCACGGTCCCCAGCTGTCTCCCCATTTGGTGTCACTCAAGGTCCCTCAGCCTCCATCATCAGCACCACAGAGCACTCTCTGGAGAACAGTGATGAGGCGGAGATGAGGATTTAATGCAACATTGCATTCTATTTTGTGGAGGCCATTTTGTCTTTTGATAAGACACTTTACTCGCTCTTAGTAATGTTGCATACCTGGAAAGGCAGTCGCTCAGCCGTAATGGTGACGCAGGTGTCTGGTTACTAAAAGGGTAAAAAACATTGTGTGGCGACATTACCCTTCTTCAGAGCCACCGCAGTGTTGATGTGAAGAGTTGTGTGTGGCTTTGTTTTGTCTCACTGGCTGGCCAGGGAGGCAAGACGCTGAATGCTCCTTTGGTTTTTTCCTTTTTATATTGATGACTCAAACAGCTTTGAAACTGCAGTGTTATGTTAAGTCCATCCAAAATAGCTGCTATTGTCATACTTTGTAGGTTGCAATGAGAACTTTGTAGAAACTCAAACTGATGTCATTATGTATGTTTGTTTATGACTGGGATTTTTTTTTTTTTTTTTTTTTTTACAGTGCTACTCAGTTTCATTTACATTTTTTTAAATGGAGGACTTGCCATTGCTTTGAGTGTTCGTACATTTTAGTGACATTCTTTGTATGTATATTTATATGTATGCTAGCCATAATAAGTGTATTATCATTGTATAGTGTCTAGGATCACCATACTGTGCGGTTGTGAAATTTTGTGACACTTGTAATGTGAATGATTGGAAGATTGTTGTATTTTATTATTTATAAACAGAAAGGCTGAAATTGTTGAAACTTCCCATGTTGCATAGTGTTGTATTATAGTTCTTTTGAAGTTGTATTGTCCCTTGCCCTTTCAACTAGATTGTTAGCATCTTAGCTAATTTATTTAAAAAAAAAAAAAGAAAAAAAAAAGGCAATACTTTTTTCGGCTCATCTGAACCTTTCGGGAAATTGGTAAAACTTAAAAGACTCTTTTCTGTGTAAATAGTTTCTTACAAAACTGCAGCTCTCTCACACTGTTTTGTGCTGCTTTTTCTGACAATAAAAAAGTTTTGTATTGTCTACATAACCTATAGTTGGTTTATTGATAAGTTTAGCCCATAATCTGGGATGCAGTTTATTTACTTTTCAGAATGAAGTGAATCACTAGGAAATTGACCTTTTTTTGTAATAGTCAGTGAATGTTTTCTGCTTTGAGAAGAAATTTCAGAAGTGCCCTGCTTTTTTTCCTCTCTCTCAATCTTTGTGGAAAGCGATTTAAGCATTTGAATGACCTTCCAGAGCTGTTTTGCTACCTCTGGTGCATGCCTGATACCGTCACTGCCTCAAGTATAACTGGCCCCTGTTTAGCACCCAGAAAAGATGCAAGGAAAAGAGGGACCTGGCATTTTTGAAGACTTACACAATTCATCTTAAAAGTTGACAATTGTCTCACAGTATGGAAAACATCACTTTCCAAGACGACTGCCTGCATTCCGGCAGCAGTACAGTTTAAATCATCTGTACATATTTAAATATTAAATTCCTACTGATTTCTTTTGTCAAACCTGAGTCTTCTGTCTTCCTTTCTCCAAGTTTAAATCAAGAAGTGGATGGGGAGGTACATGTAACTGAAATGTAGCAAAAGGCCAATCATCTGGCTTTTAGAAAAAAGGAAACAGGAGAGGTCAGAGTCAAATTCGTCCTTCATTAAAAAGCGATTTGAGAAAATACAGTATGTTCCAAAGACCTAGACTAGACCCGGGCCTGTGTATTAGCCAGAGACAGGGTCTGTCCATTCTCAAATCAGTTGCAGCCATGAAGAAACATTTCCTCAAATTCAATTTGTCCATACAAAATGTAAATAAGATGTATATTGATAATTACACAGCATATAAATTAGCCAAATCAAATAGCTATGACTGATGATATTTGCTTTAGTCGTGCTGTATATGTACGGCAATCACACATGCATTCTCGTAATCATGTCATGTACCTTTCCAGATGCAATGGCCAAAAAATACCGCATTTTCATACACCATCAGAAAAATAATAGCCTGTGTCTGAGGTAGTATCCTCGAAAGGTATACCTTTGTATCTAATTTAAACCAAAGGGTGAAAATATTAGTATCTTTCAAGGATACTGCACCAGTAACAAGCTGTTGTACGCTAAAGGTACTTTTTTTCAGACATGAAACTGAAATGCTCTCCAGTTTTGTCTTCATTTCTACCGTATTGAGTTTTCTGATCCCCTGCTGTGAAGTTGGTGTTGGCAGAGATTCAGATCTTCTCCATCTCAGTGCTTTGCATGTCTAACTGATTTACACCATCCCAGATATCACGAAGAAACAACACTCACTCGCTTGCACAGTCAGTGTCTTATAAACACTGCAATGAGTGGTGTGACCTCTGTATAAACATATTTTCTCTATCACTGATATTACTTTCAAGATGAGATTTAACCTTAGTCTGATACAAACATTGTGATCTGTTATCAAGACTAGTTACTACACAGTTGTACATTTTACTGCTTTCTGTTGATTTACATTAGGCTGTTTATTTCTTTTTGTAACATTTCAAATTGTCATTGATTGCATGTGGTGATGTTTATCTAGCCACATATTGTAATTTAACCTTAAGTATACAGTAAATGCCTTTTAAATTCAGTATAAATTAGTGTAACTATCATAATCTGAATTTTACATTTAACTGTCATTTATCAAGGGTTTATCAATAGCCCTGTTTTGGCATGTGCACTTTTTGGTGGAACAAAATAACACAAATACCTGACAAGCCTGTGAGGAAAGAGGATGGAGTGGTTGCCTGCTGCACTCTATGGCATTTGGATCATGGGTATCTTGTAATTGTTTCAACCCATAGGAAAATCATGGAGAATCATGAGAAACAATTACAGCTCATATTTGCATCTCACAGACCTCAGTAGTCAAAATTATTTTCTGTTAGTAAGAAAATATTTTTAGACCATTTTAGTCAGTCATTATTTATGGAAAAAGGCTACTGAAGTGCAGGATTTGGGGCAATTTCTGGTATGCCTTCCCGTTTTCTCATCATTTATTGCCAATATTGTGCAAACATTTTTGCACAGTATTTTTAACCTGCAGTAATTGTATTTATTTAATTGAATTCATTTATTATTTTTATTATTATTAAATAAAATATATCTAATTTCTCTGCAGCTGAGGGGTTTATCCGGTAATCAGGCATATGTCAAGCTTTTACCATTGAAGATGATAGATAAAAATAATCGTGAACATTCAACAGGCAGGTCAACCTGCATTCCACTGTGACAACATCCTCAGAAAGATACATATTCTGTCTGTGAGTCCAAGAGTAAACCTCTGGTTTTGATATTAAACTGCGAAGTTGTGTGATTAATAACATGAGATAAATTTGAAAGTGATTAGTGGGCAGTTTATGCATTTTTTTAAGATTTATCATTTCTTAAATGCTTTGGTAGAAAAACAAGGGAAGTCTCCATAGCACCATTCGAGTTAAAAATGCACTTCAAAGAAAGATCCCGCAAGTCTTTCTTGGCTATTAAAACAAGTCTGCTATTCCCATCAGGTCTGTAGTAAATTCTAATGATCCCTGCATTCCTTATGGAAAAAAAATGTCACATGTATCTTTCATTGATTAGAATTGCTCTGCAAAGTCAAAATTACTTAAGTAGAATAGAAACCAAACAGTAAATGTCTCTATGAAATTTGAGTTATTCCAGACATATATTTTGAATTAGAGGACCATAGTTTTGGCTCTTAGATCTTATCTTCCTGAGATGCAATAAATTGTTCTTGCCTGTAAAGTGTATCTGTTAAATTAAGAGCAGATCTGGCTCAAGCAAAGGGGAGCTTTCTGCATTTTCTTAAATCAGCCTCCTCTGTCTTTAATTTTATTAGAGCTGACTGAAAGTCCCCCTCAAAATCTGTCTGATTCAGCAGGGACTGCTCAAATTCATTCCACGAGATTGTGTTGTGCTACCTTTGCACTTTATATAACACTAGAAATGTTGCTTTGCACTTATAGCATTTTATCTATCCATTCCAGTCTTTCTGATTGAAGTATGATGTCTTTGGTTACATTGCTCTTATATGCCAGGTTCAGATTTGCTTTCTTGATTAATTTCCTATTCTTTCATCCTATTCACCAACCTGGAAACTCACCAAAAAAGATATTATTTAATACAGTAATGGTAATGAGATATATACATTTTCCATAGGTTAACTTGGTAGTTATGTCAAAATGAGGATTTTCCTATTTAGAGAATAAGAGAAATGGAAGTGGACTTTGAAAGGTTATATCAACTTTATAATGTAACTGTTCCTTTTTTTTTTTTTTGCTTTAGAAATTCATGCTCGGTTTCACTTTTTGTTTTCTTTAAGTGTAAAGATAGATTAGAAAAACAGTGCTGTAAGGAGAACTTCCTCACTTAGGAAGAGATGGTTGCTGTCTTTCAGTGGTTGTGATCAATGGTGCTAACTGAGAAGAGCTGGTGCCGAGTGCCCTCTCTCAGGATCTGTGCATGAACCGGAGCTGAACGCGGAGGTGGACAAAACTATACCAGACACGGCTGATAGATCCCATCAACAGCTCCTGATTTATGAAAGCCCAGGCTTGAGAGAGAATGAAAGAGATGGAAGGAGAGAAGGAAATAGTTGCAGAAGTAAAATATAGTTTGACTTTAGCTTGGATTAAAGTCAAAAGTGTCATGTCCTCTCAGTTGTTAGAGCTAATATGATTTTAATAACTACAACCTAAAAAATAGTTGCATAATTACTGTCGACAAATAGTCTTTGTCTTGGGGATGGGACAATCTCATTAAAGAGAGCTTCTGATTGGACAAAAAATCTTTGAGTTGCAGGATGAGTCGATATTTTTGCTCTGTTTTCAAAGAAGTGAAAGACTTACATTTTTAAACGTGAGTGTCTGCTAAAAGTTGTGCACACTTTTTCACTCAGAAATTGCTAGTAATCACCCAAAAATTTAAATTTACTCACCCTGTATAAGTTTCTTTCTTATGCTGAACACAAAAGATAATCTGAAGAATTTTGAGTAACCAAACAGTTGTTGGTCCCTATTGGGTAGGGGGGTGGGGGATACAATGGAAGTCAATGGGGACCATCAATTGTTTGAATACCAGCATTGTTCAAACTATCTTCTTTTATGTTCAAAATTAGGTAAACTCACACAAGTTTGGAATGACATGAGAACAAGAGTAAATTATGATTAACAGTTTTGGGTGAACTATCCATTTAAAGGTGAAATTTTGAAACAGAAAAACCAAAAAAGTATTTTAGTATATTTGTGCATACTATCTGCCAATAAATAGTATTGAAAATGACTGATATCACACAGAATTTAGCGTGCACATTGGGATGCAGGCATGGACTAAATATTTTTACATTTCCAATTCTGATTTATAATTTATACAGACACTACCATTCAAAGTTTGGTGTTGGTAAGATTTTTTTTTTAAGAAGTCTCTTCTGCTCACTATTTATCTGAAAAAATAAAAGAAAAGTTTAAAATAACTGTTTCTATTTAAATATTTTAAAATGCAATTTATTCCTGTGGCGGTAAAGCTGAATTACCAGCATCCATTACTTTAGTGATACTATTTCAGGACTCTTTGATGAATAGAAAGTTCAAACAACAGCATTTATTTGAAATCAAAACCTTTTGTAAAATTAAAAATACCTTTACTTTTGCTTTTTAGCACTTTAAACACATCCTTGCTCAATAAAAGTATTAATTTTCTTGACTCAGATCTTTTGAGCAGATGTATGTATATACTGTAACATTTTTAGCCCTGTTAGCATAAGGCGGAAGGTTTCTCTTAATGCAACCCAAAGCCATGTGTTGTTCCTGCTTAGTGTCTTTTCAGTCCCCCGTCTATTTTTATAACTTTCCATTTCTGCTGGTTAAAATCAAGGGAGAAGCAGTGAGTCCGAACGGTTGAATCAGTTACAGGTTGGAGTCACAGCGTTCAGTAAAACAGCCTCTGTTTTTCCACTTAGTTGCTGAGTCACTGCAAGTCTGTGTTAGCACTGAGTCACAGGCCCGTCGCTTTAACTCATAATTACATCTCTTCCCGAGGGCTCGCACATCTCCTGGGGCGTCTAGAGGAGATACACCAGAGAAAAACATGGAAAAAAAGTAGGATGCTGTGGTTTGGCTCTGGAGTCACTCTTGGAAAGTAATTAATTTAAACATAATTGTGTACAATAAATAAATAAATAATACCTAGCACCATTTAGATTTCTGTTGCTGCTTTGTGGAATTAAGTAACTTAGCTCTTGTTTTGATGCAGAGGTGCTGAGTTACAAATGAAAATGATTAATGGACACGCTGAAAGCAGGATGCTGTCAACGTCTTTGTGTTGTAATGTGGCTGTTCATTAACAATTCCCTCCACAGCTCTGACAGAATTTTTTCCATTCAAGTGAATAAATGACAGAATTTAGAGTTGAGGAGAAGGATGGATTATCTAATGAGCCAAACAGTGTGTGACAGTAACACAGTACCACCTGGTTTTGATTTGTCCATTCTTACTAAATGATCCAGCATTGAAAAGACCATAAACGTTTTCTAGATGTGTACAAGCTGAACGTAAGACAGCTAAGACACAGAAGATTGTACATCAAGATGTAACAAAAAAAGGTTAAAAATTCTGATATCAGCCTTAACTGAGAGAACAAGATGAATCACAGTTAAAAGAGGCTCTATATGGGTAAATATCAGAGTTCCCATCACCTCCTCTTTTGTGTGGTCTGAGTTTATACATCAACAGCAGGAAACAGGCTCCATCCATAACCTCTGCAAAGAGCTGCCTTCCATTATCGACCTCCTGTTGGCCCTTTTATCCAGCTCTCCCCCTGACAAGACCCATGTTTACTTTAGTGTGCAAAAATCTGTAAGGAATAAGATTTTTTAATTTTTTTCCCTCTCTTTTTTCTCTCTTTTTTTATTTCTATCTACAACATTGCCACTAAAATTGAAATAGCATCTTCATTAACTGGAAATAACATGAATCTTCTACATTTTTTAAATGTTACCATTCCATTCTTTCCACTTTTTATTTTTATTTTAGCTGGGTCTTTCAGAAAATGCATGACATGTAAAGCACCTCAGGAAGGAAAAGATGTACGTTACATATTTATGTCTATGACTTGACCTTCTCAGACAGGCTCTGAGTTCTCTTGCTTTCGGTTTCCTCTCACTTTTGGTAAGATGCTGAGTTTGTCAGCAATATGTTTATGGCAATGTCACAATACTGAAGGGGGAAATTTTGTACTGCGGTCAGTGCAAGGAAAATGTATGATATTTAAAAGGGGTCATATGATGCAGTTTCAAGTTTTCTTTTCTCTTTGGAGTGTTACAAGCTGTTCATGAATAGATAAGATCCATTAAAGTTGCAAAGACTAAAGACTCAAACTTAAAAAGATATTCTTAATAAAAGTTAAGACTCATCCATGCCTTCCTAAAATGCCTCATTCAAACACGCCCCCACATGTCTACATCACTCTGTGGGGAAGATTTGCATAACACCGCCCAAATGTTTATACACAGCAAAATCCCCAGTGTTAATTTAACACTCTTGAGTGTGGACTCATATGAAACACTAAAGCAGTGTTAAAAGTAACACTGAAGCAGAGTTGAAGTTAATGAGATAATTAAGAAGTTAATTGAGTTAATTGACCATTATTGAAGACACCTGATGTTAACAAGCAGAATCACCAAACGAGAAAATCACAATTTGTGTATCACCATTATAGTGGTC
Source organism: Carassius auratus (assembly GCF_003368295.1). Taxonomy (NCBI): domain Eukaryota; kingdom Metazoa; phylum Chordata; class Actinopteri; order Cypriniformes; family Cyprinidae; genus Carassius; species Carassius auratus. The sequence goes on from NW_020528588.1 coordinate 23,150, forward strand.
AATGTTTGCTTTAGTTGGGATCTTGACCCTTCAGTTATTATCTTTAGATTTTATGTGGCTGTGGTGACTGAATTATATCATACAGACAGACCACAGCAAAGGCAATCATGTGTGCCATTGATTGTGATTTGAGCTATTTGTTATAGAGTGACCTGAATGCCTGAGTTTCTTTACTGCATACATAAATTAAGTGAAAAAGAAAACTAAACAACCCAGCATTTCTGACATAGTATGACATGTTTTTAATAGTTAGTTCGACGTAAAAAAAAAAAAAAGTAATCTTTTCTTTG
>NW_020528589.1:0-38219 GCF_003368295.1 Carassius auratus
CACAAGTATTAACTACCTAAATGCTTTAACGAAGACATCGAAAAATGCTGAGAAAATGTATCTACTCTGCCTTGTATAAAATAATTTATCATTGGATAATACATACGTATTCCCAAATCTTTTACCATTCACTACCCATAATGATTTTTTTTTTCTGAAAATTGAGGTTTATTCAATAGTGAAAACCAGTACTTTTTAGTTTTATTTAGGAGAATGAGTAGAGTTGGTCAAATATTAGCGAATCCAAATAAATTTTACAGCTAATATTTTTCATATGTATTAAACAGAGAGACAATTCTTTTATGTTCTAGTGCAAAAAACTCCTAATAAATGGAGGCCAGAAGCCATTATGGTACATCTTTCAGCAAAACAACCAATAGAACAGTGTGCTTCTTATGAATCTCATTGGAAGGAGATCCCAAGTTAACAAAATCTCTCAAGTGCTGCGATTGCTGAACTATACCGTTTCCTCTTAAGGCAAAAAGTTGGCGAGAGAGACAGGTTAAACGAAACGGGTCTTTTGAGTATTGCCTTAAATGGATGTGTCTTCAAGTAGTAAGGACGCTGAGGTCCACTGAGGTAAATCAGACATTCTATCAGCCATTAATACCTTTGCGAGAGAAAAAAAATAAAAAGTTTACAAAAATGCAAGGATGGACATACAATAAGGACACAGAGTTAGCTACAATTAGTCTGCTTTCCAACAAAATGGTTACAATTATTAGACAACTCTAGTTTCCAGCTGCCTGCATGTTACTGCAACCATTATAGCTTGGTCAACAGGCAATGAAAGCTGGCCCTTCATAGCAAAATTATGTAAAAACAAGCTCTTTAAACGGCACAATTTGCTGATCCAGAATAAAACAAGAAAAGCTATGTAAAGGTGTCATTTTGGTGAATGTTAAATTTGCCCTTCAGTTAATGATGAAATTAAGGCGTATCATAATTCCATTGCTCTGAAATAAACCTCAAATTATCAGTGGTTTGTTTGAACTACCGATTACAATGGAACATTTACAAAATATTGTTTTGAAGGAGCCATTGACTGAATGACTCAAATCCAGCTACTCAACTGATAAGGGCAAATGCTAAAAAGATATGGCTTAGCCATGAAAGCTTTTCAGATGAAGGTGAGCTCCACTAAGGGCTAACCAGCCATCAGTATAGCTTAGTTACCAATATACTGGCATTTTTAGACAGGTCTGATTGTGAACGTACTGGCATTTTACAATAACACACTATGTGGATCTCCAAAAAATATAAATGGGCACAGTAGCTTATGTTAGCTTCAACTTTGTTCGTCTTTTTTTTTTTGGTAATGGTCTTGACGCACACTCAAAACTGAACCCAAGGAATCATTCATTCACATTTTTACAAACATATCAAAATGAGAAAAGGAAAAAGAAAAGAAAAAAAAAGTTATGGCACTAAATGATTTTAGGGAGAAAACTCCCCTCACCAATTGTACTCTACAAAAAACGAAAAAAAAAAAAAAAAATCTTGTCACTTTGACTGGCTCCCTTATTGTTAGTACACAGAACACCTAATGCACAACTTCAGTCTATCAGGTTTTGAAAGGAGTTCAGTTCCAAAGTTCCACTTGCCCAGCTAATCATTTAATCACTAACTACTGCATTTACGATTTTCACCAACATTGAAGCAAGCAGCTACCATCGTGGCATACATTCGATAAAACAATTCAACCAATTTTTAGTGCAAACGCCAAATAAGAAATTTCTAAATTTGAGGAATTAAAACAAATACGTTTTAGTTTGTTTTGGCTGGATAATAATTATTTTTATCTAATAAACATACAAAGATCTCGAGATCAAAGTCAAAGATCAAAAATTGCTCCCAAGATACAATCGAAAGCCAGCCACTTTTTCTTGCACCAAAATGAAATGCATTACTAATTAAAGGCTCCACGGGCACTTGTTTTTCGAACTCAACTAGTTGTGGTATGACTAGCTAGACAAATTTGATAATATTTTTTAGTACAAACTACAAGCAGTATAACTGGCAGTGCAAATAACTTCAAGCTTCATTATTGCACCTGTGCTGTCTAGACACACACTAATTCCCTCCACCAATCCTCAGCAAAAGTTATTGTACGTGATAAAAGTCAATCTCAAGTACATGTAAATAAGCTTGAATCAAACTCCCATGAGGGACTTCCTCTTAGTCATGTAGCCCATTTAGATTTTTTTCCCAGGCAAAACACTACAATATATCTTGACTAATCTTGATTTGCACACATGCACATTTGTACTCTTGCAAGTAGAGGTCAGATATTTGCCCATTTACAGCTTATGATAGATGCAAAAAGCGTATTTTTTCATCCTTTTTTTTGTTACTGAACAAGCAAGTGCTTTATATCAGGTCTGCGTGGAGAAACTTGTTTAAGCAGCCAAGAACTTGTCATTACAAAGACGAAGAGGTCATTTCATAAATCAGTATAAATATGCTCTCCACACAGCCTTTAAACATCTAATGTTACCGTTTCATTTGTCTACACACCTTCATTCACTAATAAAATATCAGTTAATGTTACAAACACTTCAAGCTACTCTATCTACATCACTTAAATCCTGATATACGGTAGTGAAAGCAACAGTATTGGTATAATTTAAGAAAACAAGTCCACATTTCACGCCTCAAGTATGTATTAATTAATTAAGGGATATAGATTTTTATAGCTCTTCCTAATTGGGGAAAAAATGTGTTGACGTTTTGCTTGTTTAGGAAAAAAGAAATCTATGGCAAAATTAAAAAGCCCTTTCAACTGATTGTCTCATATATTGCCTGTTTGTGGTGCACAGAAAAAAAGGGGATGTTTTAAACACTCATTCACAATGTTCTTATGTTGTGTTTAGGTGCTAAAAACCTAATGGAAGCACAATCTTAACTTTGTTAATTAATCTACCTTTGGCAATAAGGAAGCATTTAAAAAGAGCAGGGGTGAATGTTATTTAAGTACTTTTAATTGAAAATATTTTTTTTGGATATCTATTAGTTCCTATTAAAATGGTATTTAGAAATCGCTTAGCTTTGGTCATATCCATGACTGCTCCCCATAAACGTGGTAAAAAAAAAAAAAAAACTCCAATCAGCCTGAACACTCCAGTTGTGCAAACTTCAAATATACACTCCCCAAAGCCTATATGAATCATACGTTCAACTATTCAGGTAATCGATTCATGACGGATTTAATGAAATACTTAAACCTTGTTTCACAACGACTTTAAGCGAGTGCATATGGGGTTTAACTGATTGGATCCTAGGTAGACAAAACTAAATACAGTAGGCACTGTGAAAGCAACTCCACACTAATTATTATAGCAAAGCAGTAGATTTAATTGAAGATATTTTATGAGGCCAAAAAAAAAAATAAAAAAAATAAATAGAACCAAAAGGTCCCAAGGAGCAAGTACTGTGTATGACATTTGTGCTTCTATACTTCCTTAGTGTAGCATCTTCATAATGTTGTTTAAACGGCCAACATCACGACACTTTTAACTCTTCTTTCTTCTGCCCACCTACAAACAGTGATCTGGACTACTTAACACCTCCATTATAAACCTAATGTGAATTTTCAACCTCAAAACCCACCCAACTGAAAACACTCTCTTTTCTCTCTAACAAGTAAACGAGCATTACATATCAGACCCCTCTATCAGGAGGACATTGGTCTTTTGGCTTAAGGTAGTACGGTTTCCCTTCTGTCAATATGATTCTGTTAAGTTGTTTGTTTCTTTTCCTGATCTGTGCTGAATAAGATTGCACCTCACATAAAAACCTCAGAAATGTAATAATCAAGTATGGGATGAAAAAAAAATTGAGCAAAGGTGGATGTCACACATACACGTGCACGCACGCACGCACGCACACACACACACACAAGACCACTATCAAATACATGGTCCCGTAAATTCATGCAAATCTAGTGTAACCCGTTTAAATTGTTCCTCAGGGCAGGCTGTAAATTCCTATGCAAGGCCACAGCGTCACGCAAATAGGAGGCATGATATGGAAACCCATCCATCATCACTGTTACCATGGAGACACACAGCTGCATAAGTCTAACATGGACCGAGTCGAATCGACTGCAAATGGAGAAGAAATAAAGGACTGACTCGCCAGTGATTCATACTGGTTCGAATAGATGGCTTAGATTCAGATTTTAGATTTTAGACTCGTACTGAATGGACAGCATCTAAAATGGGAGTCAGTGGGTGGGAGGAAAAGGAAAGTGGGGGAAAATAAATTAAAATAAATAGCTAAATTCGTCCTCTTTTGTGTTCGCTCTCTACTGAAATGTGAAGAAAAGCTTTGATACTGGCAAAGGAGGGATGTGTGGCTGTAATTGCATATAGGTTTATCTAGATGTGTAGAGAGGACCAAACCAAGTGACCAAGCTTGTTTTTTTTTTTTTTTTGAGTAATAACGCCTCACTCGGTCAAGTAGCCATCCAAGCCGATAGTAGCACCATGGCGATCTTTGCCGTAACCATGGCGAAGGCCTCCATTGGGCAGGGGGGACAGGCGGCGGTGATGCCACAGTGCTTGAGCAGGTTGAAGCTGGGAGAAGACGGCGAGGATGAAGAGGGCGTGGAGGAGGAAGGCTTCATGGTTGACAGAATGAGAGCGAGGCAGTCGGCAAACAGCTTTATTGGACGCACAAGCCAGGCTGGCGTATGACTGTGACATGACAAAAACACAGAGTCATCTCAGCCAGGGAGAAACTCACTCAAATACATCAGTTACATGATTATGGAGCAGTTGTTAAGATGGGACACTATGCTAATGTACTGGATCTTCCGAATAGAAGTCCCTTTTGTTTGTACATTTGAAACAAGTATAGTTTAAAGTTACTAGTATGCTAACTTTATCAGTATTAATATAGCATTTCTAATAAGTGTTCCATGGAAACAACTGCACAATTCACTTTTTACGCCTAATATTAGTCCTTGTACCGGTTCATGTTGCCATTACTGCTGTGAGCAACTCAAACCCAACTTTGCCCAAAAATGCAAAACATGAATTTGTTTGTATTGTATTGCAAATTCACTTAGAAAAAAACTGCATCAACGACTGTCTTACCTTCCTCATCCACTGCCAGCACTGTGGCTCCACGGTTCAGCAAGGCCTGAACCACGGTGGCCAAACCATTTCTGGCGGCAATGTGGAGGGGCCTGACATATGAAGAAAAAGAAGTCGAGAAAGATTTTAAAACATTTGTTAAGTTTATTCTGACTGAGTTACATGTAAAGTGTGAAGCTTCTGTGCCACGAAGATAAAACAAGCAAACTAGGACAAAGAAACTCACATCTGAAGCATACTGTTGGTTGCATTTATGAGGATAGGGTTGTGGATCTCCTTTAGGATCAGCATGGCACACATTTCATTAGCCTTCAAATAAAGACAGACACAGTTAGCAATATGCACAACATTTGAGAGTTCTGATCTAGAGATAATCAGCATTAAGTTTAAAGAAAAGCGCTGTTTGTTACCTTGCTGCAGGCCAGGTGCAGGGCAGTGTTCTTGTTCACATCCAGGAGGACAGGTCGGCTTTGGCTCGGTGCAGCAGCAGGGCTTCATACAACAATAACAAAAAATCTACAATTACTATTAATCCCTCTATAGAGTCACATTTTACAATGCCTGAGGGGTAGCAGTCTCAGATTACTAATCACACATGGTGCAACTCTTACCCACAGCACCACTTCGGCCATTGTCGGCAGCCACCATCAGTGCAGAACGACCTGAGTGGTCCACGGCGTTGATGTCTGCTCCATGCCGCAGAACCAGCTGCAGCCCAGCCACATCCTCGGCAGCTGCGGCCGCGTGAAGTGGGGTCCTGAGTGCAAGAGATCACAACATAGTCATCTAGCTAGTAGATTAAGGATGCATTGCTTTTCAATTTGTAACTATTTTACAGCTACTGTAATACACAGCATTTGCATTTCAGTAACTACTTGCACCAACCTTCCTTTGGCATCCCTGATGTTTACCAGCGAATTACAAACACTGGAGTCCAACAGCAGCTCTGCAGAACCACTATGGCCATTAATGCTGCAATGGGATGTCGAGAACATGCAGCATGGCAATTAGGAAACAAATTATATAAAAATAATAGTTTTATTTAAATACCTTTCACATAAAAACTTCACAAGTGTTTACTATGCAGAAAAGAGGCAATGGCTAACTTCGGTGGCTGTAAAAAATACATTTATTCGAACAAGTATGCAAGTACACTACTGTTCAAAAGTATGGGGTAAGTAAGATTTTTTAATGTTTTTGGAAGAAAAAAAAGTCACCAAGGATGCATTTATTTGATTAAAAAAAAGATAGTAAGGTTTTCTATTTTAACATTTAAAAATATTAATATAATACATTAATAAAATCATAATAATATGCTAATATTTTTTAAACCGCTAATTCTAATATACTGCTTTGGTGCTCAAGAAACATTTATTATTATCAATGTTGAAAACAATTGTGCTGCGTAATATTTTTGTGGAAACAGTAATACTTTTTTCAAGATTCTTTTGATAAATAAGAAGTTCAAAAGAACCGCATTTTCTTTTGAACAATGTAAAAACCTTTGTCGTCAATTTTAAACTATACTACATAAAACATATCTGAACAAAAAGCAGACGAGCTGAATGAGATGCAGATTCACTCTCTGACAGCAGATGGCGCTTATGAACAGTAATGATACAGGGTTTCCTGGTTACCATTGTAAACAAAGCAGAGTTGTACTTATGAACACTACTTTAATATGCATTATTTAGAGGAAGTAGCAAAACATCACTCACAGAGCACAGTGCAGTGGGGTGAAGGGGTTTCCCTCCTGGATACTACATGGTTTAAGTTCAAGTAAAACTTCCAAACAGTCTTCATGACCTGTTTCACAAATAACACAAGTCACCTATTTAATTTTTGACACTTTTATCAATGTGAACAAGCCATTGAGGCACAAAAGGTGTGAGCTCTTACCGTGATAGGCTGCCCAGTGTGTGGGTGTGTAGCCGTGGAGGTCTGTGATTGGGTCGTGGGGGTGGGTGTGGTCAGCAGCAGAAAGTAGACTGGAGAGAATGTCAGCATGGCCGCAAGAGGCAGCTAGATGGACCGCGGTTCGCCACTGAAAATCTTTGCTGAGGACTGAGATGTTGTGGGACAGCAGGGCAGTTATGCAGTCCTCCCGACCCATCACCACCTACAAACACAGACCTGGTTAGAAAGCTCCCATTAATAGGAGTTTATAGCAGAAACTTTACTAACGATTTCAGAATCTCACCCCTCTGTGTAAGGCTGTTCTTCCTCTCCTGTCTCTCACATCAGGACAAGCTCCTCTCTCCAGCAGCAGATGCACGCAGTCAGTGTGTCCCCCCAGCACTGCCAGCATTAGTGGAGTTCTATCAAGAGAGAGAGGGAAACCGTGAGAATGAGATCAACGACTGCGAGATGAAAATCCCTAAAATATAACAGTTATATTTATCATTGTAATATTACATCTATATCAATATAAAATCAACAGAATTATAAAAACAGTTATATCAATATAATATTTTATAGGAATCAATTATATAAACAAATAATAATACTTTTTATGAGTACGTTCCAAATTATTGTAAATCATTAGATCTGAATGACTAGTAATCAGATTATGCAAGATGCATTACTTGGCATGTGTTACCTTATTAATACCGAAAGCTGTGAATATGAGTAAAACAATAAATAGCTGAAAAAAAGAAAGTAGAAGAGCCATCGGCTCATACATACTGTCCCTCTGCATCTGTAACATTAACGAGATCGGCTCCCCCCTCGCTACAGAGCAGCATCCGCAGACATTCTGAGTGGCTGTTGGCAGCTGCCAACAAAGAACAGACAAGCGACTTGTCAAAATTTCCACAGAAAGATCAGATTCACAAGCCAATTTGCACACACATGCTCTATGTACCTGCAACATGAAGAGGGCCCCATTTGCTGCGGTGCTCTGTGAGCAGGCAAGATGCTGATTGGCAGAGGAGCAGCTCTACGCAGCGGACATGTCCTCTTTGAGAAGCTACGTATAGCACAGAGCGCCCCACCGGGTCACAGGCATCCACATACCCTCCAGACTCGATTAACACGGTGACGCATTCCCAGTGACCAGACTCCACCTGACAGCAAAAGTCATTTCCATTAATATTAGCTCATTATATGAATGTAGAATTACAGAATATCTGCTGATGTATACTGCTGCTGATTTTTTTTAACGTTTTGTACATACCGCCAAGTGTAGTGGGGTGATGGACCCGTTGCTCTCCTTGTCTCCTAGTGTGTTGAAGCACATCTCCAAAAGCTACAGAATCAAGGACAAAACATGTATATGAAGCATGCATCAAGTGTTTTACTGTATAAAAAAAAAGAAAGATGTTAGAGTGAAAGGTCAATCTCACCAGCTCCAGGTTTTGTTTGTTGCCGTGGGCTGCAGCATAATGCACAGCACTGTATCCTTTAGTGTTGCACAGAGATGGATCAGCGCCATTATCCAACAAATGCTCCACGCAACTGAAAGTATCAGAACACATGGGATTCAAAGACTGTAAGGATTCCCAAACATTCAAAAGTTTGTGGTCTGTAAGATTTTTTATATTTTCTTAGTTTGAAACATCATGTAGTACCTTAATGAACCTAGCACTAGAACTTTAAAAATTTCAAATAATTACAAGCTACTAGCATGAGGAACAAAATATTAATTATACAAAGCAAAACAGGCATCAAATTATTTTAATAAACATTTTTTTTTGTAGACTTACAGGAAGGATTCCTTCTCCCCATCCTCTTGGTTCTGATGGGTGCTGGCATGGGGTCGGTCCATTCTGAGAAAGACACCAGACATCAGTAATGCTTTGTAAACCACTATTATATTTATTATATTTATTAGATGCAAGAAGATGTGTGGGCATGTGTGAGTGCATTTCACCTGCAGAAGGCAGTCGATGCAGCCGAGTAGTGTAGAGGTGTACAGCCAGAGCGGTCACGCTCATTGACCTCCGCCCCTGCTCCTACCAGAACCACCACACACTGATACCTCCCATTAGCAGCCGCATAGTGCAAAGGAGTCCTGGTGGAGAGACACACATGCACACTTCAGATAGGATCATGACAGAAACTGAGGGCATCCTATTTTATCACAGAAGAGTCGTACCTTCCAAACTTGTCCTTCTTATTCATGTCAGCTCCACTGCTTAAGAGCAGGTTGAGACAGTCAACATTCCTGAATCAAGAGAATAAAGGATATGCATAAATATTAAAAAAGTCTTCTTCAATGACGTTTAGATGCTGGCTGTTGAGTCTGTTCAGCAAAATGACCTTCTTGGCATTTGTGCACATAAAACACTGTTACTAGGGACACTTGGTATAAAGTGGGCCAGTGGCTTTTTAAATAGTCCATTCTAAGTAGAGCTGCAGTCTCACCCTCCAGAGGCAGCAGCGTGTAGACAGGTCCTCCCAAAGTTGTCTGGGGTGTTAATGTCAAAACCGGCCGAGAGCACATGTTCTTTACTCATTGACAACACAATGCTGTAGAGCTGACCTGCAAAAGTCAATGCAATGTTAGTTAGAGGAGTAAACTGTGACTTTGGCTGGCAGCAAATCAGTCATATGAAAAGCAGTTCATGGACGGCTTTAAGACTTCAATCTATCATTAATAAAGTGCCATGTGATTATCATAAATTTTTTTTTGAAGTAACATAGATAAATATGAAACTATTTAGTACCATATATTACAATCAAAGCACTTCCCTAAAGAACAAGGGAATATACAATATAGTCTAGGGACAAATCCATTTTCCTTTGGCCCTTACTGTAATTGGTCACTTTATATGGAGAAAGGATGTGTACCTGAGGAAAGTAGTTTACGACAACAGTCAGAGGACCCGTAGAGCACAGCTAAGTGTAGAGGAAACATCCCATGAATCCCTTGTCTGTACAAAGAGGACAAATAAGCAAATGATTTCATTACACATGCCGCAAGCAGATAACATGCAAACTGACAGGAGATTAGAATCAGTTTCCTTGTAAATACAAATTCCCGGTCTCGTGTACATAGGTAAACTGTGCCATTTTTAACTAAATTGTCAGCAATACAAGGAAAAATTAAATGCACATAAAACAAATACACCTAATTCGGTCATGAAATATCTGTAACAGAAAGTATTCATTAATGCACGATTCCACTGCCATATTAATTTGCTGCATACTATTCCAAATCTTATAAACAAGAAAAGAAAGTGTGTAATTCAGATTCATTACAAAATATTCAATATTTTGATTTGTAACAAGTTTATTTGTAATAGTAATTATTGTTATTAATATTTCAGAGTCAGTTACACATTTTATCCCAGTGTTGATGTGATCTAAAACTTTTTTGATACTTGAAATAAAGCTAATAAAAAATATAAATGTTAAATTAGGCATTGTCTTTTCAACTATCTGAACAAGTAGCAATGCTAATATTAATAAAAAGCAAAAAAAAAAAAAAAATTATATTATATATATATATATATATATATATATATATATATATATATATATATATACACACACACAAACAATTTTACTTAAATTAAAATGAAAACTGAAAATATCAAAGATAAATTTAAACATTAATAGAATATTGGATAATTGTATATAATTAAAACGTAAAGAAAACACTGTTTAACTGCCACAAAATTGGCTTAAGGTTGTATGATAGAGACATTATGCAACTGCTATATTGTAAGAAATGTCCTAAATCCACTCTCTAAAAGCAAAAAAAAAAAAAAAAAAAAAAAAAACTAAATCTCACTCAACAAACACATGGTTCTTTACCTGGCTGTGTCAGCACCATTTGTCATTAAGGTGCTGATAAGCAGCTCGTGGCCGTACTTGGCAGCAACATGAAGTGGTGTATTGCCATATCTGTCCACACAATCTATCTCCCCACCTGAGGAGACAACAAGAGGGGTTAAATATTACAAAAGGAATTGGAAACAGAGTCAAAAAAGGAAAAGTAACCAACCATTTTGTATGAGGATCTGAGAGCGAGTGAAACGTCCATGAATGGCTGCCATGTGCAAAGGGCTTTTCCCTTCTTTACTCTGTGGAGAAGAAAAAAAAATTATCTAAGGAATGTCTTTCCTAGAGCTTAAAAACATTAAAAAAGTATACAAAAAGTCAAGTCAGATACATTTAGATCGTTCAATCAGAGCGATGTCTTAATAAACCACTCCCGTTTCCCTATCCAGACCTGCATGTTGACATCAGCACCATTGTTGACCAGCAGCTCCAGGCAGAGAGCCCCGTTAGTGGACACGGCAGCCAGGTGCAGGGGCGTGTAGCCGCGGTGGTTGGGCTGGTTGACGTTGGCCCCACGGTTGACCAGCTCGTTGGCTACGGCCTCCTGTCCCGTGTAGCAGGCCACATGGAGAGCAGTATTTCCGAAGGCATTAGGCTCATCAATCTGAGAAACAGACAGCATGAAATAAAAGATCCTGTAAACCAAGGATCAACCTTCTTTCTTTTCCAGGAAACTTTGCCATCATCTTGCAAGTCAAAAAAAAAAATCACATGTCGTAGCCATGACTTATCTAATACTGATTCTATTTTTTGACAATTTGTTCCCGTTGTGGGGAAGTCGTGGCCTAATGGTTAGAGAGTCGGACTCGCAACTGGAGGGGTCTGAGTTTGAGTCTCGGGCCAGCAGGAATTGTAGGTCGGGGGAGTGCATGTACAGTGACTGAGGTGCCCTTGAGCAAGGCATCTAACCCCCAACTGCTCCCCAGGCGCCGCAGCATAAATGGCTGCCCACTGCTCCAGGTGTGTGTGCACTGCTGTGTGTGTGTGTGTGTGCACTTCAGATGGTTAAATGCAGAGCACGAACTCTGAGTATGGTTCACCAGGGACATCCGATTCACTTTTTGGCCTAAGATTTGATCTTTTAAAAATGATTCTTATGTAAAAACACTCTATATCACAATCAGTTTTGACTCATGTCCTAGGGACGAATAGCCGCTAGGGAAATTGATATGGGTTAAAAAAAGATCATGCTGTCCAAACACAATGTTTGAACACAGTTAACTTCATATTTCTGATTCCTTATCCCGTATTGCTAGTATTTTTAATCTAACGAAGATGTATTGTCAAAATGATTTGGGAACCAGACACCTTATACTTTTACTTGTCCAAAAGACAGGTGGAAAAATGTTAATGTCAAGGCCTGGAACTGACCTCGGCTCCATTGCGTAACAGGTACTTGACCACATCGACGTGGCCACTGGCAGCAGCAGCGTGGAGAGGGGTGTATCCCCGCTTATCCTTACAGCTCTTATCTGAGCCCTGAGACGCCAGCAGCTTAACCACCTCCAGATGTCCTGAGAGAAACAAACAGGTTAGTATTATCAAAGTCCCTTTAAGGCAAGTCACATCACTCGGCGGCCATCTTTGAAAAACGCCTCTCGGGCATGTAAGTACAGCTCCTCTCTTTGAATGGGGTAACATCAAATTCTCCAAAACTGTTCCCCAAGCTTATGATTACATTTTATTTTTGAAATCACCAATGAAATCTGACAACAACGGCCTCATAAATGTTGTTTCTGTTGCTAAAAATAGCCTTAAAAAAAAAAAAAATGTCCTAAATGCACGTCTCCGAACCCTAGATCAACCTGGACTTCTAATGGCAGCTGCAGTGACGCGAGGACTTTACAGATTAGTGAATGGCTCTTTTACCCAGAAGGCGGGGCTTTGTTCAATATAGAGGCCATACTGAGTGTTGTCTCTGGTATCACTACATCTTCCAGAAATCAACACGAAGTAGCTAAAGGTGGTGAAACCAATCTAATACAAGCAAAATTACTATTCAGCTACAGAAAACACCAACAACACTTCAGAAAACAAAACAAAACAGTATATACTTACCAAGGTAAGCTGCCCAATGAATGGGCTGCCTATCCTTCTTGTCACTGGCACTCAGATTGGCTCCCTTGTTCAGCAGCAATTTAACCATCTATTAGGCAGTAAAAGTACAAAGTTACATTGTATGTTTATTACTCCAAATTACTCCATATTACTTATTAACTCCAAAAAGCAGAGTTTACATCACATGTTTTAACATATACAGGCTGAGATCTAAAAACAAACTGGCACCAAGGAAGTAATGGTATTTCAGTACCAAGTTACACAGCATGTGAACAATGTTGTGTCGAGAGAAAGAAACACTGACAACAGAGAGCAGAATAGAGCTCTTAGAGATCAAGGATATCTATGAAGTACATATATGTCATTAATATAAATGTGCGCGAGCTGATAGGAACGGCAGGCTGAGTGCATTGTTACCCAGTATTTTTTTTTTTTTTTATTACAAATGGCATGAAAATACAGGTATCGGTACTTGGTATCGGCAAGTATCAAAAAATAAAAGTATCAGTCTAGTTCTGAAAAAAAGTGGTATCAATAGTAATACTTTTTTTTTTTTTAAATCTATTACGCATCAAGTACTAAAGCATACATCTACTTGCTTCACAAACATTATTGCTAATAACCATTTTATCTACAGTGAAAGTTGAATACAAATAATTTATTCATATATATATATATATATATATATATATATATATATATATATATATATATATATATATATATATATATATAGTTTAATATATACAACATAATTAAAAATATCCAAATATTTGTATATATTTAAATTATTGTGACTGTGCACAAAAACATTTGGTTATCTCAAATATTTAATATTGAAAATTAGAAATATAAATATTTTGAAATATTTAAATAGTTGTGATTGCACAAAATGTGTAGTTTTCTCCAATTAATAATATAAAAAAAAATACACACACACACACACACATATATATAAAATTAAATGACTACATTTCAAGATTATAATTGTAATGTATTGGCATCTGCTATTGACATTTGATATTGTGACAATTATACAAATAGTTCGAAAAAAGACTAAATGCAGCGAAGGTTACATTAAAAACTACATCAAAATGGAAGCATCTGTATTCGGGGCTATTCAGCAGCGTTTTGCACTTTCGGAATCTTGTGGAGAGCTAAAACAATGATGTTGAGGGCTGAAGTGGCCTACCCTGTCTTTTAATTCACCTGAGTGTGTTAGAGGAGTAATTCACCCTACCTCCTGGTATCCACTCTGAGCAGCGTGATGCAGGGGCGCTCTGCCTGTGCGGTCGGCCATATTCAGGCTGCTCACATGGGGCAGCAGGGTCTCGACGCAACGCATGGCTCGGTTGGCCGCCGCAATGTGCAGTGGTGTCTGCCAGAATTTATCCCGCACGGTAACGTCAGCTCCCTTCCTTAGCAGCAGCGCAACAGCTCTCTGGGTAAGAAAACAAACAAAAGAAAACAATAAAACAAAATGCATGAATCATATTAAATTGCTAAAAATGCTAAACAATGGCATGAGTAAGCTGTGTCAGACAGAGCCTCCACACAAGCATCTAAATCACGCAGGCTGCTTACCTCATTTCTGGAAGCAGCTGCTCTGTGCAATGGAGTAAGCCACACATGGTCCTTTGCATTGACATTCGCACCTATGCAGTTAAGTGAACCAAAAACACACAAAAAAAGGGAAGAAAGAAAGATTTAAAGTTAATAAATGTCTAATGCTTAAGCAATACTTAATTATCTGCTGCAAAGCTATACACCATAAAGCAGAGCCTCCCACACCATAATGCTTATATATGACAGGTAATAAACAATAAAACACTTAATTAATCTAGGGTGAAGTGTGTAATTTCGCATATATAGGTATACATAACCTATATTTCTATTTTCATATTCTATATGCCTACTACAGCAGCATAGTTTCATTAATATGTTTCTTACACAAATTTATACACACATACGTACAATGTATGTCTTGGCATTCAATGTGGACAGCAAAGTAAGAATTTCATTGCTAAGGGAAACTTGTTTTCCTCACTGGGTATATGATAATAAACACTTTGAATTGAATTGCACATTAGTGCAGAGATGGAGATTTTGTGCAGCAGCACTTCCTCTGAACCGTGCCATCATGAAACAATAGCATTATAAGCTGCATGTGTGTGCAAATGATCACAGTGCCATTCTTCACTCTGAAACACACACTATGTAACTTGTTTCATTGAAATTGAGCCTTTGATTTAATGATTGCGATTTAATAAGACCCTTATTTAAGTTTTACTTTAATTATGCTACCTGTTTGCTTAATGTTAGATTTGATTTAGTTAATTATTAGCTCTTCATTTATTTAGGAAACCCTGATATAAACCGTATTTAGACGAACGGGTATGACATGCCATTAATGTTACTATTTTGTAGTGCTGCAACGACGCGTCGAAGTCATCGATTACGTCGACTACAAAAATATGTCGACGTGTGTGAAATGCATCGACGCGTCACACTGTTTGTTTACATCTTACGTAATGGCATACTGGGAATGGAGAAAGTTGCATTCTATCACAAAAACAGAGACCACTGTTATCAAAAGTATGGGAATACTTTAAACAGAGGACAAATAAAATGGCCCTTTGTTCCCTTTGCCAAACCGATATGGTGTACCACGGCAGCACAACTGTGATGCGCGAACATCTCAGAGGAAAACATCTTGGCGCTCTCCGGTGTTACAGTTTAACTGTTTACCGTGTGATTTGGTGGCCAACTTCCTGGTTCAGGTCTGATATTCTTGCGCTTGCAGCATTCTGAAAAGTTGAGATGTTTTTAACTAGATGCGGTGCGGACGCGCCTGGAAAAAACGAGCGCGTCGCACCGCATCGCTTCCATTTATCACACGCCTACATTGGAAATAACGAACTTGAGCGCGCAAAAGACGCGATATGTGAACTGCCCCTTAAAAGACAGCGCGCCGCGAGACAACAGTCACAAACCACCAGCTCCAGATCTCTGGAAACCATGCTAAACCTAAGCAGAACCCTCACTACATTTTATGGTTTGTGATGCTAAAGAACATTACGTCTCAGACAACTGTAAATTTATGGCTACTGTGGTTTAATTATAAACGCTATCATAAGCTCATATTTACCATAGTAAAATAATTTTCTTGGCCTCTTTATTATTTTATACTGTAAAAACTTCAACCACATAGGTTGAAAATGAATAAAGGTTGAAAAATTATATTAGAAGTTGTACTTATATTTTTTTTGTAAAGTTGCCCAAAGGATTCATTAGCGAATAAAAAAAAAAAAGAGCATTAGATTAATTATTTATTGTTATAAAAATAATCGTTAGATTAGTCGACTAATCGAACAAATAATTGTTCGATTAGTCGACAGAAAAAATAATCGTTAGTTGCAGCTCTAATATTTTGTGTATGTCAACAAGGCTTTAATCCTGTATTGATCAATCAGATTTTGATACTGGAACTATCTGTTTCATAGCAAAAAATGTAACAGCATGTGTTGGCAGCACGGCTGTGTAACTTCAAACCTGCGGTGATGAGAAGCTCCATTATATGAACGTCCCCCAGCCAGGCAGCAGCATGAAGAGGTGTGCGGCGCTCTTGGTCCTGACAAAAGCAAGCATAAAAAAAAGGTTAACAGATTTTTTTTTATTTCCTTTCCACACAGCTCATATGTACAGTCGGTCATCCGGAAAATCTGTCATAGTTATGACATCGCATATGCAGATGAGACACATAATTCCTGCTCACAATAAAATACACCATTCAGAACATACCAGTGCATTGACTTCATCTTTCTTGTGCAAAAATAACTTCACTTCTTCTGCATTTCTATTAAATATGGCCTGGACCAGAGGCGGCTAGAGGAGGAAGGAAAAAAAGGTGGATGTTATTATGATCCTGCTATTAAATATGACAACAAATTCAAACATTTAGCTTGAGAAGCTTCTGATTACAGTGTATAACTTTAAGTGTCAATTATGAGGTATGATTATAATCAAACACGATGATCGTTGAGTATCATAAGACAGCTGCAACAAAACACACTGCAATTGTATCTACGTAGGTATGAGAAATTTGCAAACAGTACTGTTATATAAAGACATTATTTAACAAAAGCGTGAGTATTTGTTAAACATGTTAATAAACGTGTGCGTTTTAAAAACATTAACACATAATAGATGTGTTCCTATGCGGCTGGCTGACACCCAACTCATCAGGCTTAGCACGCTGGCTAACGTCTAGGCGTGCTAAAGGGTTATTTTTCTATTTTAACACCTCTTTGGTAGCTCTATACCTATATTATATAGTATAAACGTGAGATTTACAGTTAAATGCATAACAAAAACCCAAGTTTCGATGCGAGAACTATGAGGGAAATAGGACAATCCATCGTCAGGGAGCTAGCTAACATTTCAGGCTCTGCACACAAGCGCAGAGAGCGAACAACAAAACTGCTTGATTTACGCCATTCATGGGGTTTTAATATCTCTCACCTGGTCTGAAATGTTGTGTACCCCCATCTCCCTGTGTCAGTCGGGCCGAAAGTCCCTCATCAGTAAGGAATCGAGGCTGGGAAACCAAGACAACAATCAAGCGTTGCGATTATAGACGTAATGAGTGTGTCTGTCTTTAGCTGGTGAGGCAGTTGAAAATAGCGACCCCAGGTGATGGCCGCCCGCTGCACCAACTTTCACAATAAATGCCCGTGGACTAAACCTTGCTCTGGAAAACGGGTTTTAAAAAACTTTAAGTGGACCCAAATGCGTTCTCCGCTAGCAAGGTAGCCCCTTATGATATATAAAGTATATTAAATATACAATTAGTTATATATTTCATGAATGGAGTTCCATTTATAATGTGTGTGAAAACCAGCCTGATATTTATTATATTGAATACTATCTGGAAAATAAAAACTATGTTTAAAACTATGGCTGGAAATACATAAAAATGAAATATAGTATGTAATAAAATATATTTACAATTAATATTATGATGTCTTTTTACAAAGCAGAATGAAACTAAATGACATAAATGTATATAAATGTATTTTTTTACTTTTTAAAGTAGCTTTTAATTGTATCTAAACAAAATTATATTTAATAATTAATGCATGTGAAAGTCAAAGAGTTTATACAGTAGATGTTCTACACTAAAGGGTGGTTTTATTGTTTTTCTTTTTGATCGAACAGGACGAGAATGCTTCTGGTTAGAAAGTATCTGCCATTATAATTAGGCCATTGTTTGCTTTGGTTTTTCGTAACGGCATGTGTATAACGCCTTCTTCTTGTTCTAACCAATGAAATAAATTCGCAAATCTTCCCCAGTTACTGTAAGACATTTTAAAATGTTGCACACAAACAGTTATCAGTCTTTTTAAACAGGAATGGAGGAGAAACGTTTCCCGCATGTTGTGGTTCAAGTCAAACTGACTGTCAAAGGCTATAGCATCCAGACAACAATTTCTTTATATCTGCAAAAATGATATTTCTTTTCTGCAATATGTCCCATAAATTACATCAAATATAACACACAAAATTCTTATCTTTATATTTTTTTCTTTTTTTCATAGGTCTGCAAAGATATTTTTTGTTTTACTTTTATTTTGGAAACGCGGCGAAAACAACAGACTTCCGGTGGCCCTGTTGGAAATTCTGATAGGGTTGCCATTATCACCAAATATATAAACGTCCACTACAGTTATTAGGGAATGCAGAACGCACAATGAGTTAATTTCCGAGTGCTAAACACCAGAGGAAAAAACCATGGCAGATTCTGTAGTGATGGGGAGCGGATCTTTAAACTCCGGAAGCGTAAATATCTCATTTCATTGTTATTGCCTACAGTCTTTAGGCTAGCTTAGCCAAACAACACTTACTTTGTTTTTTTTTTAATATAAGGCACATTTAAGATAAGAACTGTCATACATTTTTAAAGTAGACGTTGTTTTATATGCAAACACACCGGTCTTTTGTATTGTTATGTGTAAAAAAATAAAAAAATAAAAATAATAATAATAATAATATATATATATATATATATATATATATATATAATAGCCCTTACAATAAATGTAGTGAGGCTGTGTAGAAACAGTTCAGTGTCTGTCAGCAGAAAGTCTCAAACCAAATGGTCTTCCCTACCTAGACACTATTTTATGGCCAGACATGCTTTTGGAACACCCTTATGATGCCAAACATGCTAAGTAGGCAGTCACCACTATTTCTGAAAAGGTCTTTGCAGAGTCAAACTGGTCTCGCAGTCTGACCAGGCTGGAAGACCAGTAGTACATCTTATACTGGTTTAAATTTTTCGATGCGAACCATAAGTAGCAGCAACCAAAACTTGGTTTTGAGAGAGTCAAACATTTGCAGTTGGACATCCTGATCTTTAATACTCTGTTCTTTTGATTAATAATTGCAGCGCTCGGGGAGCAGTAAGGCCAGCACAAGTCCTACGGAGAACTATCAGCTGGCTCGGAGACGCACGCTGCAGGTGGTGGTCAGCTCTCTTCTGACAGAGTGTGGCTTCGAGAGCGCTGAGAAAGCGGTGGTGGAGACACTCACGGAGATGATGCAGAGCTGTGAGTCCTTCCCTTATCTCATGCAAGACACCTGTGAGGCTTGTCCAAAAAAATACAAATTATAAATGTATTTAATAATGATTTATGTAATTGTTTTGTTTCAATTTTAGAATGAACACAAGTTTATTGTATGCATTTTAATATTAAGATTATCAATATCTTTTGATAGATATAACTGAGGTTGGACGTTGTGCGAAAGCAACCTGTGAGCACACAGCTAGAAGCACCCCTACACTCTCTGATGTGGTCGTCACACTGGTCGAAATGGGTTGGTTGTCATTTAATCAGTTTATTTAATCTTAGGAAGTATAAAAGATTCCTCTTCTCTATGAGGTTGAATTGTGTTCATATGTTAATACGATTTTAACTTATGCGGATGTTTACTTTTTCCACAATCGCAGGTTTTAATGTGGATACTCTTCCAGTGTATGCCAAAAGATCCCAAAGGATGGTCATAACTGCACGTAGGTTTACCATATTTCACTAATATATCTCTTTATCTTATATTGTCTGTAATGTTTGACCCTGTTTAAATGTACTCTTCTGTATTTAACAGCTCCAGTAACGAATGCTCCAGTCATCCCAAAAGCCCTCGTGGCCGGACAGAAGCGCACTCATCCAACATACATCCCCGGCCACTTCCCTGAATTCCCAGATCCTCATACATACATCAAAACACCAGTGAGTTATTGCTCACCTGGTGCCTTTACATAGTGTGACTTTCAACTTAACAACCAGTAACCTAAAGAACATACATTCTGCTTCGAAACATATCTCCCATTTCTGTGTTTTAGACCTTTAGAGAGCCTGTGTCAGATTACCAGGTGGTGAGAGAGAAGGCAGCATCACAAAGGAGAGATGTGGAGCGCGCGCTCACCCGCTTCATGGCCAAAACAGGAGAGACGCAAAGCCTTTTTAAGGATGACATCAGTGCATTCCCTTGTGAGTTTTTCTGTCCTAAATACTGCGAGTGTCTTCCTTTTACTTTGACTGCCCTTTTGACTTTCTAGTTTTATTCATCTTTCTGTGTGTAATAAGTAATTTCAGCAAAGCCGAGCACCATCCCTTACCTCAGCGCCCTGCTGCCCTCTGAACTAGAGCTTCAGTCATTGGAGGAGACCGATTCATCTGAGCAGGATGACCAGACAGACACAGAGAACAACTCTAGTCACATTATTCAGGCAAGCATGAAGCATTTTTTCTCTTCAAAATTTTTTGTAGAACATACCTGCTTGTCTGTTTTTAATTATATTTATTAGTTTATAAAGTATATATTCATACATCGATCAGGCATAACATTATGACCGCTGACAGTTGAAGTGAATAACACTGATTATCTCTTCATCACGGCACCTGTTAGTGGGTGGGATATATTAGGCAGCAAGTGACAATTTTATTCTTAAATTTGATGTGTTAGAATCAGGACAAATGGGTAAGTGTAAGGATTTGAGTGATTTTGACAAGGGCCAAATTGTGATGGCTAGACGACTGGGTCTCCCAGTCTGCAGTGGTCAGTATCTATCAAAAGTAGAACAAGGAAGGAACAGTGGTGAACCGGAGACAGGGTCGGCCAAGGCTCATTGATGCATGTGGGGAGCAAAGGCGCCCTGTGGTCAGATCAGGTAGAAGAGCTACTGAGAGCGCGTGCGAGAGAGACAGAGAGAGCGAGCCATCTACAAACAACACCAGTGCTGTCTTGCTCTCTCTCCCTTGCGCATATTAATCAATTGACACAATGGTGTCGATGTTTAAATCATTTAAAATGAGAATGAACGTGTGCTCACCCCATTTTTGTTTGTAAGAAAAAATATCGCAATATATATCGCAGAAAAAAAAATATCGCAATGTCATTTTTTTCCCAATATCGTGCAGCCCTATCATAAAGTATGCCTGATCGGTGTGTGTGTGTATATATGTGTATGAGTGCGTAATATTTCAATAACTATTTATTTTTGTTTATATATCAATTATTTTGTTTTTAGTAAGTACTAATTTTGGAATCTTTTTTTCTTTCTAGGATGACCCAAGTACAGATAAGGAGAACGTAGTGCTGCCACCTGGTGGTGTTGTGCCTACAGGGAAGGCCAGTGAGGAAAACATGATTGACAACCCATATCTTCGGCCAGTCAAAAAGCCCAAAGTGAGAAGAAAAAAATGAAAATTGATATATTGACTCTGCTACTTCTACATCAGCTGGTTATGATGGATGATGACTTCTTAGCACGTGCTAATCACACTGTGCCCCTTGAAGTTACAGCTAACATATGAAGAACCAGAGTCTTCAACAATAGCAATTTGGAAACCCGCAGTAGTCCATCATGTTACTGACGCTGGACTCTTATTGAATGACAGACTGTTCTGTACATCTGAAAAATATTAGATGGAATTCAAACAAGCAACTTCACTAAAGTTACACAGTTGATATTTGGTAGTTTGTTTAGATAAGCCTTCCCTTAAAACATTTAGTTTTTACAGTTCTTAACACATCAGAAATGTGATGTTCTCTTTTGATTTGTATGTATTTGTTACTTATTTGTGAATGATGGTAATAAATGTCTTTCATCGTTTAAGGCATCATTTCAAAAGGACAAGTTGAAAAACCAGAATGTGGGGATAATGTAAAATCTCCTTTATGAGCATGTGTCCTGTACCCTATTACTTTACTTACTGAATTAGTTAAAATTTAAGTAATATGCATGGACCATGTCTAATATAGAATGTGTTATGAAATGGAAATGGGAAAACATGTCTTTTGCTCAAGGCACAGAGGGTCAATGGTACAATGCTCCATGAAAAAAAAAAAAAAAACTATGGAAAAATGACATTTAAGGGATGTATCATTTCTTCTTTTTCTTTTGGGTCCAGTCTTTTGTCAAGAAGAACAAGCGGTTTAAATATAAAGAGTGACAAAGCTGACAGGACACAACTGGACACGATCAGGGAGTGATAAGGGAAGCCAAAAAAAACTATAAACTATAAAAGGTTATTTATTGGCATCGATAAAATTCATGGAACCTTTCCATTTCACAAAAAGGTTCTTGATAGAGCAAAAGTGTCTTTACATTTTTAAAATGTTCCTCACACTAAAGAAAAATTAAAACTTATTTGAACAGTTCTTTGGAGAACTTAAAATGGTTCTTATGACATTTATGTAAAAACTCTCTTTAGGAACCTTTTTTTTTTTAAAGCGAGGCTAATAATCATATTTTTGGTATGAGAAAATTCATTCATTCTCCTGTGTTTTTTTGTAAACCATAATACTATAGTGCAAAATGGCAAATTACCTTAAAACTACTGTATTGTTTTAAGTGTAGTAACTTTTTTTCTTGTTGTTCATACATAATTCACACTGAATTATTACAATATTAGCAAATCGAATTTTTGGAAAGTATACAAGTAACCATACTATACAATGTTTTTGTGAAGCATCGAAGACTTTTATTTTTTTTTTGTAAGGCAAAAAGTAGATAAATACTCAAGAAAGATTGTACTTTCTTTAGAATTGTAATTTTAGCCGTTTATTGACCATATTAGATGCAGCAGGTAACAAAAAATTACATTTCTGAATACAAAAATGTGATAATACAGCAGAATCTGTTAGATTTTTGGCTGTTTTTATCATCAAGCCTAAACAACAAATGTCAAAAATACATAATCAAATAAATAATCAAGTTTACCCAGTACTCATAATATAAAGGACATAAAATCTGATGTTTCTGGGTCATACAACATGTCAACCGTCTGACCAAACATATATCACAAAACTATATGTACTGTAAATAAGAAAGGTTAATTAATAATCAAATTAGACTTCGACAGTGAGCTTGACACATTAGTCAAATATGTTTTTTTTCATTTTTATACTCCAAAGCTCTATAAATAGTAAGTTTACATCCTAAAAATCTAAACCCTATCCTATAACCAGTTTATTTGATTGATATATTTCATTGGCTTGCAATAAGAATGTGACATACCGTATTTGAAAATGTCCTATTCAGATTTGATTCAGATTCAGATTCACTAAACTTCTCCTAAGACCAGCAGCCTGCGTTCCAGGTACTACAGAAGATACACTTCAGATCGACATCAGATCACATACACACATAAACGTTCAATCTTCAGCTAGGTTTGAAACAATATGCACAATAACCACACCATATACCACTTTCCAGATCAGTGCAAACCAGATTAAAATGACAGATTAAAATTTTCATATGCTATAGTTTCATCTTGACCACAAAATATATACAAACTTTCCATCTAGTGGTACTTTATGGTATTGTAACCATATCTGACAATCACCTGTCTGACTAAATACACCCACCTTATGGATCTGTCACTTTTTGTGTTTACCTGCAAAGTTTATGTTGGATAACTTTATTTATCCCGTGTTGTATGTAATTGCACAAGTATAATAAAATCAACTTTTTTTTGTATTGTTATCTTGATTTTAATTGTTATTATCACTCACCATTCTGTTAAATGTATTCGAGGTGCTGAAATGACTTCAGCGCTCCAGCGTCGTTATCTGTCCTTCATTGTAACCGATTTCAAATGGTGCTAGAAACCCCAAAAGACTCTGAACACCAAAAGAAATCGGTCAACCTTGGTTAAAGGACACGTCTTGGCGTCGAATACAAGATGTGTTTACATAGTATAAAGCATGAATGTTGTCAGTTGTATTTCCCACCCCAAGAACACTGATTTCAAATGGTGCTAGATTCGTTTCATCGGCACTCTAAGACACCACTTGAAACCAGCTTCCAGGAGGAGACACGGTCAGGTTCCACGTCAGCTGCTTAAACATAACTTGGCATCACTCCTCAAGATGGCAGGGCTTCAGACAAAAAGACAGAAAACAAAACATTATATACACACATTTCATCATTTCGACCTTACTGTACACGGTACAGAAATTAATGTTGCGAGAAACGTCTTCTGCTTTTCCATTAATATAACATACAACACTGGGATTTAGCAGAGCTGTCTTTGGATCATGAGCTTGCAAACCAAAACAACAAAATGCTAAGGTTTCTGAGCTTTAAATGCTATGTGAGGAATCCCTCTGAAGCTGGAGGACAATGCTGACTGACTGATGGCACCACAAGAACAAGAACAAGCCCTTCACTACTGACTATCCTGCTCTTACATGTGCTGTGATCTCAACGGCAGAGGGCCGTAAATATATATGTTTGGTTTAGCTGCTTGTAAATCATATAAGCATGTGCACAGAATAAAGAAAAGCAAATAGTTAAAGAGAAATAGATGTATCCAGCACTCTGATTTAGCTTGGGAATCATATTCTTTTACAATGTTTTGGTCATGTGACCTTAATCAGGCATTATTTGGTGGGTTTAAGAACCCTCAAAATAGTAATATTCACTAATAATAATAATAATAATAATTATAAGTGTAATAATATTTAACAAAATAAAATATTATTATTATTAATGATATCAATAATGTTTATAATGAATGTAATGTTTCAGCAAATAAAATACTGGTTGTAATAAAACTGTAATAATATTTTAAATTTGATATATATATATATATATATATATTAGTATTTAGGTGCCAAACCATAAACAAAACCATACGAAACTACAGGTTCACTTGCAACAAAGCTAAACATGGTTTTTGGACTAAATTATTAACAATATGCATTTATTAAAAATACTGATGATGATTAATAAAACATTATCTCAATATCAAATAATACTTCTGATTATATTCCTAATAAATATAACATTTAATAGAATAAACGCATTTACATATTAAAGATATAATGATAATTAACATTAATTAATATTTGAATGCTATATTTAATACATTTAATAAAATACAAGTGGTAAAACATATATTATAATATAATTAAATACTATAATTAAACTGCAATACATAGTAAAACTATAATAACTAATTCAATATTTCCAATTGGCCTATTTCTCAATGGCTGCTAAAGGAACTGTGTAGGAGCTACAGTAAATGCCAATGCTAACCAGCTGATCTCTGTTTTGCACCTTTATTAAAGACCAGCAACTCAAAACTAAATCCTTGCAGAAAGATTCACACCTCGAACCACAAAGAACACAAAAGACAAGAAAGCCCACACCTCCAATTCTGCTAGGAAACCCAACACGGCTAGATTTCTTCCACAGAGGATAATCGAGGAAGAGCACAAAAAAGGCTACTTTCATCTTGCACATCTTCTTCCACTTGGTCGCTTATTTCAAATGCGCAGAAGGAAATGCTGTTTAACGTTAAGAAATATAATTTAAAGCAATATTGATTTGAGGATAAAAGATAATGTGGTTTCGTAAGCA
The DNA here is from genome assembly GCF_003368295.1 of Carassius auratus. Classification (NCBI taxonomy): domain Eukaryota; kingdom Metazoa; phylum Chordata; class Actinopteri; order Cypriniformes; family Cyprinidae; genus Carassius; species Carassius auratus. The sequence continues at coordinate 25,876 of NW_020528589.1, forward strand.
CTTGATACAGCACCCATAACAAACAAACGCAGTGGCATAATGCCAGTGAATAATCATACACGAGACAATGCTGATTTGCAATCTGACTAAGCAAATTTGGCATGGGTGAAAAACTGTGAACAGCCTCTGTTTTGTGGGCTTTAAGTGGAAAATTGCGAGCATAGAGAAAGTGTGTATAATTTCAAACCCAAAGGAGATCACTCCTCGCCTCCGTCTTTATAGCTACAGCCACTTTACAAACTGAAACATATTGTATTTCTTGTGTTAATCTATAACTCCTCTAAGCAAATGAGAATACTAACTTGAAAATCGATATCTGACATTTACAAATCTCTCTTTCAGTGTTCTAGTACAGCGAAAGAAAAAACTATTCATATAATAAACAGGCTATTTATTTATTCGTTTGTTGCTGATGATAGCTGGGTGTCAAATCGAATTTTACTTCGCTGCAAATTCATCTCGTAGAAGCTAGTCAAATTAGGAAGATGACAAGCAATAAACAAAACTACTCAATACTACCATACATACCACATCAAAAACAGCTTCACTTATTAATATTACAATTATTCATATTATACCATTTTTAGACTCCAGATTTCTCCATTTCTGTCATAATTTGATTCTCCAAATTATGACAGAATAAGTAGGAAAAATCTTACCTAAGGTTTTTCCTACTTATTCTGTCATAATTTGGCATATTATTAGATCTCTCCCTCTCCCTCTCCCTCTCCCTCTCTCTCTCTCTCTCTATATATATATATAATGTTGAATTTCATATGAACAGGTTGTAAACACTAACTTTTAAGTCCTGATGCGAAAGCAGTAGAGCGCCACAGCTCTAGAGAACACCCTGTATGCTGAGAGCAGTTTCATCAGTCACTCAGCGGCAGGGAATGTGAAGCAGCACCTACGCAGGCAAAACAGGAAGGATTAAAGAGCAAAAGCAGGACAGAATATGTGACCAAACCTAGGGGTATTCAAACTCGCATATCAAAATGCCATTCGTTTGGCTTTTACAACTACTAGAAAGAAATCAAATACTTTTTTTGTTTTCAAATTTCAATAACAACTACTCACTAGACTTGCGGCGTATAAAGTTGAGCGTCTCTAAAGAGGAGAGTTTCATTTAGGTTGTTGCTCTGTTTTGCTGCCACCACCGCCGCAGTCTCTCAAAATGAAGTGTGCGCAGGAAATGGAGAAATCTGGAAGGGAGATTCCTGATGCCAGTGCTCTGCGAGGGTGTGGCGGCAGGTACTGCCCTGTAGACGGACGTTTGCCAAGGTTTTTTTGTTCTTTAGACATCGGTGTTCTCAGAGCTTCTCAAAGTCTTTGGCAGACTAACATCCCACTCACCGGACATATATCCCTTAAAGATATTACACCTTCCTCCTAAACCTTTGTGTGTGTGTGTGTGTGTGAGAATCCTATCTTTTTAAATGTCCATTCCTTCAGATTGATTAAAAGAGTTTCCGTAAAGCAATTCAAGGATGTCAAAATATTTTTCTGCCTTCTTTAATTTGCTCAACGACTGCATTGCGTGTTTGTTTTGAGTTGTACTGCAGAGCTGAAACATGCCCCGGGAGCTCGGTAACACTTCTCCGACTGATAGGACAGAACTCGTGGGAGTTTCCCGGCCGAGAGGAGAGCAGCATGGCGACAGTTGCTGTTTAGAGGTATCCAGTTGCCCCTCTCACTTTCTTCTGGCTGTTTGTTTGCCTTCGGCCTGTTGTGCAATATTTATAAAAGACTTTAAGGGGGCAGCTTTGTTTTTCTGATGACAAAAAAAATCTAAAACCAATATAGAGAGAAAAGAAACAAGCAAATAAACAATGAAAAAATGTAATTAAGAGACAAATGAGTTCATAAAATAAATAAATAAATATATAAGCATTATTAATAAAAGTAAGTTTTTAATAATTAATCCCCAAAATAAGAAGAGAGTTGAAGTATATGTAAAAATAATTAGCTTTATTGCATAAATAGATAAATTAATAATGTTGCCAAAAATATTTGGACACTTGAATTGATTTTACAAATTGTTGAATTCTATACTTACAATACTATACATTGCCTAGAAAACTCACAAAAAGACAGGTATGATGCTTTCAATACGCAATTTATAAGTAAACTATTGGAACAGGACAAGAACAGCTTTTAAAACATAAAGCTCAATTACAATTTAGTGGGCAGTCTGTTATAAGTATTCACTTGGAAATCTATTTTCACCAGGTTTGTTTTACTTCGTGACAAAAACAGCAAAAATTAATGAAAGTAAATATAATCAGGACGAGTTTCTGAAAGGAAAAGGCCTACACTGACATCGTTATCATGGGGAGCAAAAGTACCAAGATGAATAGCAGTGAAAAATAACAACAAAAAAAAAAAATACAATCTGCGTCACAGCCTGATCCTCGGCCCAGACACCCATAGGTTAACTCCATCGTGTGGCGAGCTTCATCCATAAAAAAACGCCCCTGCCACGTGATAGGGAGGATGAGGTTGACGGGGATGCAATCCCCTCTGGCCCTCTGGTGTCTCCAACGTTTGCCAGAGCTCCGGTCTGTGGCGTTTAATGCAGCATTAACAGCTGCAGTGCAGGCCTCTGCCTCACACACACACAGACACACACTCGGACGTAACCTGGGGCCAGCACCGCTTTACACGCAACAGGTTTCAGGACAGAACTGTTTCCCTAACAGAACAACTCGCATGCACATAAACTTGCGAGATGCTGTTTTGACACTGTCCATCTAAACAAGAAACTTGGTGGTCAGTTGGAAGAGGAAGAAGGCATCTGATCAACTGATCAAATCAAAAGAAGAAGAAAAAAAAAGACTATTTTAATTGTACAATCATTTGATATCGTAAAACAGCAAGTGCCACTGAAAGTCAATGGAAATGATTGTATTATATAAATTATACTCATGTCGTAAGATATTTTGAACACCACTGGGAAACAAAAACATTGGTCCCCACTGACTTTCAGTGTATGGACAACAGAGACATTCTACAAAATATCTCCTTTTGTGTTCCACAGAAGAAAAAAGGCACAGAGGTTTGGAACGACACGCGAGTGAATAAACAATAAATGATTGTTCATTTTGGGGTGGATTATCCCTTTAAATCACACGCTTTCGCACATTTTTCCATTGTGAGGTTCTACCAATCTCTCTGAAACAACAACCCTCTACTGTAACAGAGTACTCACAAATGATAACATTACCTTGCAGCCAATCGAATGAATCCCTCCAGCTGCTTTCCAGGGCTAATCCAATGGGATTTGGAGCAGCAAGAAAGTCAGAAGCACCAACTAGCACCTGATAGGAGCAGAGCTCTGTCACTCATCTCTCTGATGCGGCTGCATTAGGAAGTCTAGCGCATGTGAACTGGATGCCTGCCAGTGCACAGTCACCAAGAGAGCAAGGTAAACAATTTCTCTCTCTCTTTCTCTCTCTCTCTCCCTATCCCTCTCATTCTAGTCCTTTCTCTGGTTCCCTCCCATGACATTTAGAACCATTTCATGAATGTAACCCTCCTTCCGGACGCAATTTAACTCCTGTATTGAAGGTGAGATGCAGGGAAAGAGGTGAAAATAGTCATACACCAAAAAGAAAGTGCAGTAAATATGACTGCGCCACCGCTTTTGTTTATAGAAACACTGCAGAAACAAACGCTGTTGATGGAAGTGTGACGTCTGCCCTCATCCCTTCCAAAAGATCACTAATTTAGCCGAGGCACCTGCTCTTCTACTCATCCTCCCTAATATATGGAACATAACTAATGCCATAAAGTAATATCTTAGTCTTCTGTCCTGATGTCTTAAGAAACCAGAGACTTATCTTAGGTCAGCCTGACAGTGAATAGCCTGTTTTATATGACTTACCTGTTAAGAAGAGGCAGAAAAGATTGGTGTAATGTATATCGGTATCAGTATCAACCGTAATTATTCGTAATGCGATTACGGTACGGTACGGACCCTTGCGGTATCCGATGTGGTTCGAATAACAGGCAAAAAATTATATTTATATGAACTATTCAGATATCTCACAAGAACCTTCGAAAGCAGCATTTGTTTTGTTATCGTCGTTTTGTTGACCGTTTATTTGCCGCCTCGCGACGCCGACACACGCCCAAGCAAACGTCGACACACACCGAACCTCTGCGCACACAATCCGAGAAACTCTATCACGTTCTCAGCATCCATGTTGGAGCTGCGATTGTGGAGAAACGGACTAAAACGTGAAATCAGAGTGAGTCGAAGTGGGAGAGAAGAAGAGATGGAGAAGAGGAGGATGAAAGGCGGATGAGCAGACGAAAGGGCTGGGATACACTCACAGGTAGGAGAAAAGCACACATGTCCGAATCCTCTCCTCCTAGCTGCTGTTTTCCTCTCGACGTGAAAAAGTGACGTAGCAACTAATCCAAAATCGCTTTCTCTCTCTCGCGTCCTCCCTCCCTCTCCTCACCAGACCTCCACCCTCTCCTCCTCGCTCTATTTTCATCTCGTTGCAACAGCAGAATCGCTGCCGTTTTTTCAGACAGACACATGTCTACATAAATAGATCGCTAATAGACGCATACAAACACGCTCATTGTGATCACACAGACAGAGAGTTGCCGCAAACGCTCCCACAATCCCTTGGTCTCCTTCTCCCTCAGTTTGACTCTCTAGCACATTGTGACGCAGCACTTAATTCTTGGGTCTTTTGCGCTCTGTGTTATGACCACACAAATGCAGCGTCTCGAAAAATCCACATAACGAGTGGGAACGTGAGAGAGAGGCACGGACACTTTGATTACAGTAGGCTTCTTTCTTTTCCTGTCTATCTGGTGTCCTCCTCTCCCCTCTGTCCTCCTATAACTGTTTCTCTACACATCACCCCCCCCCCCCCCCCATATCTTCAGCATCTCATCTGCCTCTCTGAGAGACGCGCTGGTGTCTCGGTGAACTGAGATGACGGTGCCCCTGTGATCACCTGACAGCCTGCAGCTTTTAAAGGAACATCGCAGAGCTCCGTTTCAGTTATGTAACAACTGGGCTGTTTTGTTTCTCGTGTTTTTAATCTCTGCCTATTTGCTCGGGCTGTTTCAAATACCCAGGCTGTCGGAGGACACCTAAATCAGATAATATGTGCAGGAGAGTATCTTGAATCTATGAACATCGCAACAGACTAATCATATAATGTCATTCCAATGTTTGGACAGATTAGAGCAGGGTAAGATATGATAAAGGACTTTCTGATTAAAAGAAAACAAGAGGCAACGTAGAATCATGGGAAGGCACATCAATAGCTCATAGACTTCTTCTTCCTGTTTTGAACTACAGATCTGTAACCATGGAGACAGACAGCAGAACAACATGGATTATGTCACCATATTCAAAACTGAAGGGATGCATGAGGAAAAAGGGAGGGTGAACCTTGATAATCACATGTGGACAAAAAGGATTTCATTATTGAAATAAAAAAAAAAAAAATTAAATGAATTAATACATGCATTATTAAAATAGATGAAAATAAAATGTAATGAATTGAAGCAAACCAAATACAAATAAAATAATAAAAATATTTAATAATTTATTTATTTATATCTAAAAAAATAAAATAAAACAGGAGGTCAAAGTGATCATAACTTTGTAAATTGTAATAAAATATTAAATGGATCTCTTTCGGAAAACTGGACACAGAACTACTGCTTCTCTAAAAATCTGATCATACATTGCCTACATATATTATAACGCTAACATATAACAAGAGATGGCTAAAATTGCTCTATGCTCAGAGTAGCCTGACACACTTTAACACGGACCACAATTCCCAGCATGCTCCTCCATGTGACATCTCAATCTAAGTGTGGAAGTGAGGTAGGTCAGCTGGCAGGGTGCGCGGCAGCCCGCAGTGTAATGATACTCCACCAGCCAGTGATAATACTCCTCTCTGCTCCAGTTTATATGTTAGATTGAGAGCTGAACACAGCATGAAATGCTACATGATTTTACTCTGATATATCTTTAATAATATTTGTCTTTAAGTAATCAAAGATCTGCTTCACACCTAAGGAGGAGTTTCTTCGTCTCCCTAATGGCTTATTGAACCACCTCTCATCGCATTACAACTGTGTATTGATTAAGGCATGCTAAGTATACAAGAAGATACAGACCTATGGAAAATAGACTCTACAATGAACTAGAACCAAATACTTGTTTGAGACAGAATTAAAAGTTGATCTGTCTGTATGCTGGATTGCTTTTCTCAATGCAGATTAAAACTAGTCACAATTCATGGTGCATTTTACCAAAGCTGTCTTTCAATTTATTTGTGTCTGGTTTTATCAGGACAGCTATTATGTAACATTACATTTATGAAGGCATCTGTTGAGCTTATGGCTGGTTCGACTTCTTCAACATTTATCAGTTTGATGTGCAGCATTATAAATATCATGAAGCCAAAAATGCAGAGATGCACTTCATTAGTTCAGGCAAAGTAAATAATATCAGATATGGGAGACTTCAATGTGTCAGAATCAATGAAAGAAATATAGTTATTTGTTTATTTAAGTTTTCTGTTTAAATGGTTCCCACCTCCTTCTTCCAGATCTACAAATTTTGTTATATTATAAAATTATAATGTTTTAAGTTATCACTGGCCATGACTGCAGCAAACATTTGACATTTACATTTTTAATTCATTTGGAAGATGATTTTGTTCAAACTAAACCCAGCCATTTGGACCATATAATTGGTCCAAACTGCACTCCGCATAAGCTTAGTTTGGCCACAGGTATAGTTTCTTGGCCTTCATTTTTTGGGGGAATCCGGTCGTTCCAATAGGAATCCACTCAGTCAGGTGTTTCACATGAGGGTGATAATTTTTCTCATCCAGATTTCACCTATTTTCAAACTGGTCACTTGAATGGGCTGGAATAGGCAACCGAAAACTGCTCGGTTTGAAAGTGACTGTGTGAGTTGTGCTTTATACATCACTCTGCTATTTGACAACAGACAATTTGGGCATGGTGCAATCTGTTTGTTTGATCATTTTAATAGTTCACATCTACTAATTTTCACAGTCTTAAATGTAAAATAACCAATTCAATCGCCTTTGAGGTTTGTTACTGAACTTACTTATCTCTTTGAACTCTTTCTAACTTCATTTTACCCCAAGGGCCAACCAATGTAGTTTAATCTCAGACAGAATTGGCCGCCCAAATCAAATTAAGGAGCTTTTTTAACAAGAAGCTTTGGTCACGGGACCTTTAAAGTCTGCTATAGCACCAATATTTTTCTCTGTCATTTCACACAGGATATAAAGCAACAGTGCATGCTAATTAGTGCCCTTCCTGTATGTCTGTCTCTCTATTTATGCAGTTGTCATTAGCAGCATGCAGGTTAATTTTAGCAGTGTCATCTCTACATAGTAGTCCAGCTCCTGTAGGCTTAATCTCTCACAGTAAGACAGCCTGGCCGACTGACTACACAATGACCCTGAATGACGCAATGCCAACGTGTTCGCTCAGATAAACCTTGGCAAAACAGAGAAATGAGATGAAGATCTTGGCATATATGCTAGTAAAGGCAGCTGATTCTCATGGGTTTTAATACATGGTGAGAGTGAATTCCCATTATTTACACCTGGTTAAGGGAAATAGCAATACAACTAACTTTGCTCTGCTTATTTGTCTTAAATAGATGAAAAACTGCAGATTTCCACTACGAATGGAACAATAGTCCCACACCTAAGAAGTTAATGCACGTTCTTCATCATAACCTATAAAAAATGTAAAAAAATCTCAGGGATGATTGCTTATATGTATACTCATACCTTTTCAATATTGTTGTCATTCGTCATCCCCGAATCATCTGAAAACAAAAATAAATATTTTTATTTAAGAGAAACTGGTATAAATTGCATTATAGAGATTTCATAGATATCCACAAGTACAGTATGGCACATTTTAAACAACGGCGAGTTCACCCATTCCTGAGACAAGTTTGAGTTTGTCTGATGAATAAATACAATTCATCACCAAATTTCAAATAATTTTGGCATTGAATCATTCCCTGGACCACTTAGCACCAGATGCATTCTCAAACTGAGTTTTAACAACACTGATTTCTCCTACTATCTCTAATCATTATACTGATTTGTCATATACGTCACATATATTTGTTCCCTATAAAGTAATCTGAGGTTAAGTGCCTTTATTCAGTGGCATGGTAGTGATAATTAATGAAATCATGTCATGGGATTTGAACATAAAAACATTAAATAAATTAATAATTGTTAAAATAAACAACCGATTTTTTTTCTTCGAACATATACAACAATGAATTATTGGCATAGGAAGACACTTGTCAGCTTTGTTTACATCAGAAATAAAAGGTGCGCACTTGACTAAAAATACCATTAGCTGATAAATAAGAGGCTGATAGTGGGGTGTAAACTTAATGTTTGCCTCACGGAACATTCAGAAATGAAAATAAGGTCCACAGAGTCAATAGGTTACATAAACCCAGTCATATAATATAATGAATAGACATTATCAGTGAACGAGCCTTTCATGCAAATCAAAGTTTATTTGTGCGCTCAGGACAGCAACTCTGGTTGATGATGTCTGTGAGGAAACTTTTTATATGCTTTAAATAGCTCACCTGTTAGGTGGCATTCTGACTGTCTGCTCGAGATGAAAACACTTTACACGGGTCAGCGCAAAGCACAATGGGTTGTAAATAAGAACTGCGTAACATCCTTTCTCTGCCACGCCAAGTAGTCTATGCCAACCACACGCGCGCGCGCGCGCACACCTGTGTCGCAGCAGAAAACATTCCTCCTCCCTGCAACCCTCACCTTGCTTTTTCTTTCTTTCTCAGAATCACCTTTATATTTAACAATGGACAATATTTCTAAGGAAACAAGTCTAGGCATTTCCAGAGCATCTCAGTGAACATGACTGACAGCATGACTGGGGCATTAGGACAGACTGACTTAATGGTCTCAATACCAATACAAATGGCATGAAATACTTATAAATACACCAGTCTCGTATTTGACCACAAAAACAGTGAGATAAAAAAAGTTCATCAATCTGTCACACATAAAACAGCCTGTTTTTCCAGACGGTGGATTGTTTAGAATAATGTAACGCCCAATGTTAAGAACTGCACAACTTTACTAGATAGAAAACACTCCTACTAACCTGAACAAACGTGTCGTTAAGGTTATTCCTGTGTGGTGGCCATGTCAAACGATGGATGGTACCGGCTTCAACTTCATTTTTAAATTATAACGCGTCTTGTTGCCGAGCACATCGAATTTTCCACAGCGCCACAGCGAGGCCCCGCCCCTCTCACACACCCCGTTTTCTGATTGGCTGTCTGTCTAGAGCGCAGTGTGTCGTCAGCAGAATCACATGCTTTTGACGCATGTTTACAAACACTCGAGCGAATCACATGTCCTAGAGCCGTATTGACATGTTTCGAGACTGCAGGGCAATTAGGATGTTAAGCAGAGGCATTTTCCTTTGCTCTTCATTGTGGTGTGAGACGTGCCTTACGACAAATTTAAGTGTCCTGTCATCGAATGTGACCACACTATGCTGCAAGAAAAAGGCGTTTCCAATCTGTTGGTGAAAGTCTGATTGGGTGTAAACGTGGTGAACATGTTTTAATTTCAGATTTAAAGGTCATTTTGATATTGTTTTTCCTCATCTGATAGAAATAATACAAAACAAAGAGAGCCCCATTAGACCCTCATGACTATTTGACAAAACTGTCTGTGTATTTATTTTCAACGTTTAATTCAAAGGCATGTGGTGATCATCTTAACATTCACATTTCTATAATGTTCTATTGATATTAAGAGAGAAAGAGCCGTGATAGTATGTAAGTGAATGTATGAGTACAGTGCGCTGAACATAACTACATTGACATTTATAGATTTTCGGTTAATATTAAGATAGAAAGAGATGGGTCATAGTGGGACAACGACAATAGAATTTATCATAAAATACAGAGCGTGTGTACTTTTAATGTGAAATAAAATAAAATCAAACAATAAAATAAAAGACGAAGTTTTTCCAGCTGCATTTTGTTAGTATACAGTAGTAAAATAACATGACAAAATATAGGAACAGCGTATAGTCATTGTTATTACAGCAGAGGGCGAGATTTCTCCAAGAAAAACATCCAAGAAGCATACATGGATGAGTTAATGTTCTTAATCCATGACTCAAGTGTTATGATTGTTTACACTATGCTGGCTTGCACTTTATTCTGGGCCTAGTACACAATTTGAGAAGAGCTTTAGACTATACCCATTTTGTATAGGTTGCTCTAACTGTATTTCAGTTCTATGATATTTTTTTGCCTAATATGAATCCCAGAGTTGTTGTTAAGATCTAGCTAGTTTATCAAAAATTACTTTATTAAAATACACAAACAAACCATACACATTTAATACTAAATCCAGTTTCATTATAGAGAAAACAAACAGTTGTGTATGATTACAATAGAATGGAATGTTCAGAGTTGAGCTGAGATGACGCTTGATTTGGGAGTATTTAGGAGAACAGGAAATGAAATCACCTAAATGTGCATTGCATCATGTTGGAAAGAAAGAGACATGTTTTCCAGATCTGCATAGTCTTTGTCAGACACTGTTGTCTTGAAGAGAGTTAACACAACCCACAGAGAACAATAGTCATATTGATTGTATTTTCATCTGCTGTCCTAATCCCTTTTATGAAACCAGTTTTTTTATGCAATGATGACATTTTTCCTTTTATGTTTTTGATTATTTTTTGTATTCAGTACAATATTACCTTAGGGCCATATTCATTTTAACCAGCAACCTAACATAAAATTCATTTATTTGATGTTAATAAGAGAAAGTATGTTAACATTAAAAAAAAAAATGTTTAGAGTAAAAATGAAAGGTGATGTGCAATTGAAAAAAAAATAAACAAAAACAAAAGATAAATAAATCTGAAACATGCAAAAAAGTAAAAATTAAAAATGAAATAAAATGTAATATATATGTGACCCTGGACCACAAAACCAGTCTTAAGTCGCTGGGGTATATTTTTAGCAATAGCCAAAAAAAAAAAAAACACTGTTATGGGTCACAATTATCGACATATTTATTTATTTATAAGATATTTTGTAAATTCATAACCCGTAAATATATAAAAACGTATTTTTTATTATTTATATACATTGCTAAAAATTCATTTGGACAACCTCAAAGGTGATTTTTTCTCAGTATTTAGAATTTTTTGCAACCATTAGATTCCAGATATTCAAATATTTGTCCGATCTTAATAAACCATATCAGTGGAAAGCTTGTTTTTCAGCTTTCAGACAATGCATAAATCTCTATTTTAAAAAGCTGACACTTAAAACTGGTTTTAAGGTCCAGGGTCCCATAAATATATATGAAATATATGTATGAAAACTTTTATTTTATTTTATTTGACAAACATCCACTTTAATAAGTACATCATACTGAGCTGTTCTATCAATACAGAAGCATTCTCCTTTAGTTCTTCTGACGAACTCTTATGCGTGTTCCAACAACAGTTGCTGACCTTGCACATGTGGGAAAAGGTGATAGCATGCTTGACCTTCATAGCTGCAGTAAAATGTTATGATCCAGTAATATTCTTAAACCAGATGACTATCACACTGTCATATGGCTGGGTTATACAGGCCTGTTCACACCCAGGCTCACAAAAACCCCTTGTCACAGCCTCCTTGTATTGATCTCAATCAGGGATGGTGGGGGGAACTTCACGAGGCACTTATAGCTGCTGATTGTATACTAGAAATACATTAATGCTTGTGTAAGTGTGGCTTCCAGCATTGGTAGCTTGACACTATGGCTGTCCACATTGTGTATTGTGTTGTTTTTGTATATGCATAAATGTGTTAGAATCGTTAATAAAACGTCATACTTTTCACATGATGAAATAAAAACCCTAGGCGTCAGAGAGGGTATATCTGTTGAGAGATCACTCTGGCTTGGACAGCTTGGTATGTGCTTATGTGTCTAGTTTAAAATGTATTATGGACACTCCCTTTAGGTCAGACTAAGGAGCAGCATGGCTGTGTCAAACTCTCACGCAAAGATGGATGGATATGTGCACACGCCTTACATGTGTAAGAGACGATATGCTTTGCACCACTTTGTCTTTGTGTATGTTTATGTCATGTCTGTTTTTACATAAATAAGCATTTTAATGCTCAGAGTTTGCTCTTTCATAGTTTAAAATAATATTTTGAGTTTAGTCCAAGTTAATGTCAACTGACAGCATTTGTGATGAATGAATTTCTACTTGGCTCCCAACAA
>NW_020528590.1:0-80379 GCF_003368295.1 Carassius auratus
TGGAAGTGTGACGTCTGCCCTCATCCCTTCCAAAAGATCACTAATTTAGCCGAGGCACCTGCTCTTCTACTCATCCTCCCTAATATATGGAACATAACTAATGCCATAAAGTAATATCTTAGTCTTCTGTCCTGATGTCTTAAGAAACCAGAGACTTATCTTAGGTCAGCCTGACAGTGAATAGCCTGTTTTATATGACTTACCTGTTAAGAAGAGGCAGAAAAGATTGGTGTAATGTATATCGGTATCAGTATCAACCGTAATTATTCGTAATGCGATTACGGTACGGTACGGACCCTTGCGGTATCCGATGTGGTTCGAATAACAGGCAAAAAATTATATTATATGAACTATTCAGATATCTCACAAGAACCTTCGAAAGCAGCATTTGTTTTGTTATCGTCGTTTTGTTGACCGTTTATTTGCCGCCTCGCGACGCCGACACACGCCCAAGCAAACGTCGACACACACCGAACCTCTGCGCACACAATCCGAGAAACTCTATCACGTTCTCAGCATCCATGTTGGAGCTGCGATTGTGGAGAGAAACGGACTAAAACGTGAAATCAGAGTGAGTCGAAGTGGAGAGAAGAAGAGATGGAGAAGAGGAGGATGAAAGGCGGATGAGCAGACGAAAGGGCTGGGATACACTCACAGGTAGGAGAAAAGCACACATGTCCGAATCCTCTCCTCCTAGCTGCTGTTTTCCTCTCGACGTGAAAAAGTGACGTAGCAACTAATCCAAAATCGCTTTCTCTCTCTCGCGTCCTCCCTCCCTCTCCTCACCAGACCTCCACCCTCTCCTCCTCGCTCTATTTTCATCTCGTTGCAACAGCAGAATCGCTGCCGTTTTTTCAGACAGACACATGTCTACATAAATAGATCGCTAATAGACGCATACAAACACGCTCATTGTGATCACACAGACAGAGAGTTGCCGCAAACGCTCCACAATCCCTTGGTCTCCTTCTCCCTCAGTTTGACTCTCTAGCACATTGTGACGCAGCACTTTAATTTCTGGGTCTTTTGCGCTCTGTGTTATGACCACACAAATGCAGCGTCTCGAAAAAATACCAACATAAACGAGTGGGAACGTGAGAGAGAGGCACGGACACTTTGATTACAGTAGGCCTTCTTTCTTTTCCTGTCTATCTGGTGTCCTCCTCTCCCTCTGTCCTCCTATAACTGTTTCTCTACACATCACCCCCCCCCCCCCCCCCATATCTTCAGCATCTCATCTGCTCTCTGAGAGACGCGCTGGTGTCTCGGTGAACTGAGATGACGGTGCCCCTGTGGATCACCTGACAGCCTGCAGCTTTTAAAGGAACATCGCAGAGCTCCGTTTCAGTTATGTAACAACTGGGCTGTTTTGTTTCTCGTGTTTTTAATCTCTGCCTATTTGCTCGGGCTGTTTTCAAATCCCAGGCTGTCGGAGGACACCTAAATCAGATAATATGTGCAGGAGAGTATCTTGAATCTATGACATCGCAACAGACTAATATCATATAATGTCATTTCCAATTGTTTGGACAGATTAGAGCAGGGTAAGATATGATAAGGACTTTCTGATTAAAAGAAAACAAGAGGCAACGTAGATCATGGGAAGGCACATCAATAGCTCATAGACTTCTTCTTCCTGTTTTGAACTACAGATCTGTAACCATGGAGACAGACAGCAGAACAACATGGTTATGTCACCATATTCAAAACTGAAGGGATGCATGAAGGAAAAAAGGGAGGTTGAACCTTTGATAATTCACATGTGGACAAAAGGATTTCATTATTGAAATAAAAAAAAAAAAATTAAATGAATTAATACATGCATTATTAAAATAGATGAAATAAAAATGTAATGAATTGAAGCAAACCAAATACAAATAAAATAATAAAAATATTTAATAATTTATTTATTTATATCTAAAAAAATAAATAAAACAGGAGGTCAAAGTGATCATAACTTTGTAAATTGTAATAAAATATTAAATGGATCTCTTTCGGAAAACTGGACACAGAACTACTGCTTCTCTAAAAATCTGATCATACATTGCCTACATATATTTATACGCTAACATATATAACAAGAGATGGCTAAAATTGCTCTATGCTCAGAGTAGCCTGACACACTTTACACGGACCACAATTCCCCAGCATGCTCCTCCATGTGACATCTCAATCTAAGTGTGGAAGTGAGGTAGGTCAGCTGGCAGGGTGCGCGGCAGCCCGCAGTGTAATGATACTCCACCAGCCAGTGATATATACTCCTCTCTGCTCCAGTTTATATGTTAGATTGAGAGCTGAACACAGCAATGAAATGCTACAATGATTTTACTCTGATATATCTTTAATAATATTTGTCTTTAAGTAATTCAAAGATCTGCTTCACACCTAAGGAGGAGTTTCTTCGTCTCCCTAATGGCTTATTGAACCACTCTCATCGCATTACAACTGTGTATTGATTAAGGCATGCTAAGTATACAAGAAGATACAGACCTATGCGAAAATAGACTCTACAATGAACTAGAACCAAATAACTTGTTTGAGACAGAATTAAAAGTTGATCTGTCTGTATGCTGGATTGCTTTTCTCAATGCAGATTAAAAACTAGTCCACAATTCATGGTGCATTTTACCAAAGCTGTCTTTCAATTTATTTGTGTCTGGTTTTATCAGGACAGCTATTAGTAACATTACATTTATGAAGGCATCTGTGAGCTTATGGCTGGTTCGACTTCTTCAACATTTATCAGTTTGATGTGCAGCATTATAAATATCATGAAGCCAAAAATGCAGAGATGCACTTCATTAGTTCAGGCAAAGTAAATAATATCAGATATGGGAGACTTCAATGTGTCAGAATCAATGAAAGAAATATAGTTATTTGTTTATTTAAGTTTTCTGTTTAAATGGTTCCCACCTCCTTCTTCCAGATCTACAAATTTTGTTATATTATAAAATTATAATGTTTTAAGTTATCACTGGCCATGACTGCAGCAAACATTTGACATTTACATTTTTAATTCATTTGGAAGATGATTTTGTTCAAACTAAACCCAGCCATTTGGACCATATAATTGGTCCAAACTGCACTCCGCATAAGCTTAGTTTGGCCACAGGTATAGTTTCTTGGCCTTCATTTTTTGGGGGAATCCGGTCGTTCCAATAGGAATCCACTCAGTCAGGTGTTTCACATGAGGGTGATAATTTTTCTCATCCAGATTTCACCTATTTTCAAACTGGTCACTTGAATGGGCTGGAATAGGCAACCGAAAACTGCTCGGTTTGAAAGTGACTGTGTGAGTTGTGCTTTATACATCACTCTGCTATTTGACAACAGACAATTTGGGCATGGTGCAATCTGTTTGTTTGATCATTTTAATAGTTCACATCTACTAATTTTCACAGTCTTAAATGTAAAATAACCAATTCAAATCGCCTTTGAGGTTTGTTACTGAACTTACTTATCTCTTTGAACTCTTTCTAACTTCATTTTTACCCCAAGGGCCAACCAATGTAGTTTAATCTCAGACAGAATTGGCCGCCCAAATCAAATTAAGGAGCTTTTTTAACAAGAAGCTTTGGTCACGGGACCTTTAAAGTCTGCTATAGCACCAATATTTTTCTCTGTCATTTCACACAGGATATAAAGCAACAGTGCATGCTAATTAGTGCCCTTCCTGTATGTCTGTCTCTCTATTTATGCAGTTGTCATTAGCAGCATGCAGGTTAATTTTAGCAGTGTCATCTCTACATAGTAGTCCAGCTCCTGTAGGCTTAATCTCTCACAGTAAGACAGCCTGGCCGACTGACTACACAATGACCCTGAATGACGCAATGCCAACGTGTTCGCTCAGATAAACCTTGGCAAAACAGAGAAATGAGATGAAGATCTTGGCATATATGCTAGTAAAGGCAGCTGATTCTCATGGGTTTTAATACATGGTGAGAGTGAATTCCCATTATTTACACCTGGTTAAGGGAAATAGCAATACAACTAACTTTGCTCTGCTTATTTGTCTTAAATAGATGAAAAACTGCAGATTTCCACTACGAATGGAACAATAGTCCCACACCTAAGAAGTTAATGCACGTTCTTCATCATAACCTATAAAAAATGTAAAAAAAATCTCAGGGATGATTGCTTATATGTATACTCATACCTTTCAATATTGTTGTCATTCGTCATCCCCGAATCATCTGAAAAACAAAAATAAAATATTTTTATTTAAGAGAAACTGGTATAAATTGCATTATAGAGATTTCATAGATATCCACAAGTACAGTATGGCACATTTTAAAACAACGGCGAGTTCACCCATTCCTGAGACAAGTTTGAGTTTGTCTGATGAATAAATACAATTCATCACCAAATTTCAAATAATTTTGGCATTGAATCATTCCCTGGACCACTTAGCACCAGATGCATTCTCAAACTGAGTTTTAACAACACTGATTTCTCCTACTATCTCTAATCATTATACTGATTTGTCATATACGTCACATATATTTGTTCCCTATAAAGTAATCTGAGGTTAAGTGCCTTTATTCAGTGGCATGGTAGTGATAATTAATGAAATCATGTCATGGGATTTGAACATAAAAACATTAAATAAATTAATAATTGTTAAAATAAACAACCGATTTTTTTCTTCGAACATATACAACAATGAATTATTGGCATAGGAAGACACTTGTCAGCTTTGTTTACATCAGAAATAAAAGGTGCGCACTTGACTAAAAATACCATTAGCTGATAAATAAGAGGCTGATAGTGGGGTGTAAACTTAATGTTTGCCTCACGGAACATTCAGAAATGAAAATAAGGTCCACAGAGTCAATAGGTTACATAAACCCAGTCATATAATATAATGAATAGACATTATCAGTGAACGAGCCTTTCATGCAAATCAAAGTTTATTTGTGCGCTCAGGACAGCAACTCTGGTTGATGATGTCTGTGAGGAAACTTTTTATATGCTTTAAATAGCTCACCTGTTAGGTGGCATTCTGACTGTCTGCTCGAGATGAAAACACTTTACACGGGTCAGCGCAAAGCACAATGGGTTGTAAATAAGAACTGCGTAACATCCTTTCTCTGCCACGCCAAGTAGTCTATGCCAACCACACGCGCGCGCGCGCGCACACCTGTGTCGCAGCAGAAAACATTCCTCCTCCCTGCAACCCTCACCTTGCTTTTTCTTTCTTTCTCAGAATCACCTTTATATTTAACAATGGACAATATTTCTAAGGAAACAAGTCTAGGCATTTCCAGAGCATCTCAGTGAACATGACTGACAGCATGACTGGGGCATTAGGACAGACTGACTTAATGGTCTCAATACCAATACAAATGGCATGAAATACTTATAAATACACCAGTCTCGTATTTGACCACAAAAACAGTGAGATAAAAAAAGTTCATCAATCTGTCACACATAAAACAGCCTGTTTTTCCAGACGGTGGATTGTTTAGAATAATGTAACGCCCAATGTTAAGAACTGCACAACTTTACTAGATAGAAAACACTCCTACTAACCTGAACAAACGTGTCGTTAAGGTTATTCTGTGTGGTGGCCATGTCAAACGATGGATGGTACCGGCTTCAACTTCATTTTTAAATTATAACGCGTCTTGTTGCCGAGCACATCGAATTTTCCACAGCGCCACAGCGAGGCCCCGCCCCTCTCACACACCCCCGTTTTCTGATTGGCTGTCTGTCTAGAGCGCAGTGTGTCGTCAGCAGAATCACATGCTTTTGACGCATGTTTACAAACACTCGAGCGAATCACATGTCCTAGAGCCGTATTGACATGTTTCGAGACTGCAGGGCAATTAGGATGTTAAGCAGAGGCATTTTCCTTTGCTCTTCATTGTGGTGTGAGACGTGCCTTACGACAAATTTAAGTGTCCTGTCATCGAATGTGACCACACTATGCTGCAAGAAAAAGGCGTTTCCAATCTGTTGGTGAAAGTCTGATTGGGTGTAAACGTGGTGAACATGTTTTAATTTCAGATTTAAAGGTCATTTTGATATTGTTTTTCCTCATCTGATAGAAATAATACAAAACAAAGAGAGCCCCATTAGACCCTCATGACTATTTGACAAAACTGTCTGTGTATTTATTTTCAACGTTTAATTCAAAGGCATGTGGTGATCATCTTAACATTCACATTTCTATAATGTTCTATTGATATTAAGAGAGAAAGAGCCGTGATAGTATGTAAGTGAATGTATGAGTACAGTGCGCTGAACATAACTACATTGACATTTATAGATTTTCGGTTAATATTAAGATAGAAAGAGATGGGTCATAGTGGGACAACGACAATAGAATTTATCATAAAATACAGAGCGTGTGTACTTTTAATGTGAAATAAAATAAAATCAAACAATAAAATAAAAGACGAAGTTTTTCCAGCTGCATTTTGTTAGTATACAGTAGTAAAATAACATGACAAAATATAGGAACAGCGTATAGTCATTGTTATTACAGCAGAGGGCGAGATTTCTCCAAGAAAAACATCCAAGAAGCATACATGGATGAGTTAATGTTCTTAATCCATGACTCAAGTGTTATGATTGTTTACACTATGCTGGCTTGCACTTTATTCTGGGCCTAGTACACAATTTGAGAAGAGCTTTAGACTATACCCATTTTGTATAGGTTGCTCTAACTGTATTTCAGTTCTATGATATTTTTTTGCCTAATATGAATCCAGAGTTGTTGTTAAGATCTAGCTAGTTTATCAAAAATTACTTTATTAAAATACACAAACAAACCATACACATTTAATACTAAATCCAGTTTCATTATAGAGAAACAAACAGTTGTATGATTACAATAGAATGGAATGTTCAGAGTTGAGCTGAGATGACGCTTGATTTGGGAGTATTTAGGAGAACAGGAAATGAAATCACCTAAATGTGCATTGCATCATGTTGGAAAGAAAGAGACATGTTTTCCAGATTCTGCATAGTCTTTGTCAGACACTGTTGTCTTGAAGAGAGTTAACACAACCCACAGAGAACAATAGTCATATTGATTGTATTTTCATCTGCTGTCCTAATCCCTTTTATGAAACCAGTTTTTTTATGCAATGATGACATTTTCCTTTTATGTTTTTGATTATTTTTTGTATTCAGTACAATATTACCTTAGGGCCATATTCATTTAACCAGCAACCTAACATAAAATTCATTTATTTGATGTTAATAAGAGAAAGTATGTTAACATTAAAAAAAAAATGTTTAGAGTAAAAATGAAGGTGATGTGCAATTGAAAAAAAAATAAACAAAAACAAAAGATAAATAAATCTGAAACATGCAAAAAAGTAAAAATTAAAAATGAAATAAAATGTAATATATATGTGACCCTGGACCACAAAACCAGTCTTAAGTCGCTGGGGTATATTTTTAGCAATAGCCAAAAAAAAAAAAAACACTGTATGGGTCACAATTATCGACATATTTATTTATTTATAAGATATTTTGTAAATTCATACCGTAAATATATAAAAACGTATTTTTTATTATTTATATACATTGCTAAAAATTCATTTGGACAACCTCAAAGGTGATTTTTCTCAGTATTTAGAATTTTTTGCAACCATTAGATTCCAGATATTCAAATATTTGTCCGATCTTAATAAACCATATCAGTGGAAAGCTTGTTTTTTCAGCTTTCAGACAATGCATAAATCTCTATTTTAAAAAGCTGACACTTAAAACTGGTTTTAAGGTCCAGGGTCCCATAAATATAATATGAAATATATGTATGAAAACTTTTATTTTATTTTATTTGACAAACATCCACTTTAATAAGTACATCATACTGAGCTGTTCTATCAATACAGAAGCATTCTCCTTTAGTTCTTCTGACGAACTCTTATGCGTGTTCCCAACAACAGTTGCTGACCTTGCACATGTGGGAAAAGGTGATAGCATGCTTGACCTTCATAGCTGCAGTAAAATGTTATGATCCAGTAATATTCTTAAACCAGATGACTATCACACTGTCATATGGCTGGGTTATACAGGCCTGTTCACACCCAGGCTCACAAAAACCCCTTGTCACAGCCTCCTTGTATTGATCTCAATCAGGGATGGTGGGGGGAACTTCACGAGGCACTTATAGCTGCTGATTGTATACTAGAAATACATTAATGCTTGTGTAAGTGTGGCTTCCAGCATTGGTAGCTTGACACTATGGCTGTCCACATTGTGTATTGTGTTGTTTTTGTATATGCATAAATGTGTTAGAATCGTTAATAAAACGTCATACTTTTCACATGATGAAATAAAAACCCCTAGGCGTCAGAGAGGGTATATCTGTTGAGAGATCACTCTGGCTTGGACAGCTTGGTATGTGCTTATGTGTCTAGTTTAAAATGTATTATGGACACTCCCTTTAGGTCAGACTAAGGAGCAGCATGGCTGTGTCAAACTCTCACGCAAAGATGGATGGATATGTGCACACGCCTTACATGTGTAAGAGACGATATGCTTTGCACCACTTTGTCTTTGTGTATGTTTATGTCATGTCTGTTTTTACATAAATAAGCATTTTATTGCTCAGAGTTTGCTCTTTCATAGTTTAAAATAATATTTTGAGTTTAGTCCAAGTTAATGTCAACTGACAGCATTTGTGATGAATGAATTTATACTTGGCTCCCAACAAACAAACAAACAAATAAATAAATAAATACATACATACATACATACATTAAAAAAAACATAAATACAGTAAGTTTTAATTCATATTCATGCTGCCAATATATACATATTATGCCAATATATTTTTACAAATATAAATATATTTTTAAATATATATATAGTTTTTTCCCGTCAAGTTTCATAGAAATAAGCCTATCTTTGTTTCAGATTCAATTCAATTCAAGTCTATTTGTTTAGCGCTTTTTACAATACAAATCATTACAAAGCAACTTTACAGAAAATGATGTTTCTACAATATTTAGTAGTAGCTTATGGTGGTGACTGTCAGTTTGTGCACGTTTGACAGGATTTTTAGAAAAATGAATACAAGATGTAGTCAGCCAGACGATGAACATTATTAATATTATTAATTAATAATTATTATATGATGCAGTCACACTTGTAGCAATATTTGTTAGTTCTGTTTATTGATTCAGGGTCAGCATCATCTCTTCTCAGATATTCTGGATCCAGACTGGAGCTTGTGTAAATCCTAGTTACCACGGATGTAAATAAGAAACGAAAATAGAGACATCATTAGCTGCATCCAGATGTTCCCAAAGATACATGTAAGACTTCTACTGGGGAAGTACTCTATTGAATCTCAGTGTTGTCTTGCTCAGAAACAATTTCATACTGAAGAGTTTATTTCATAATTTTTTTTTTATATAGGCAAATCTGATTTTTGGATTGCTGCAATAATATTTTGTATTTTTCTCCTCCATCCAATGTTTTACAGTGAAATCTGGAGCTCATCCAGCACCTCCCTGTGACCCTCCCAGTAAGGACACTCTCTGACTACTGTCAGTCACGTATAGCTGTGGATTATGTGTCCTCTATACTATCTGTATGCATAGGACACTGATGACAGTCTGTGTGTATTAATAACTGTCTAGTTTGAGACTGGAGTTGCATGGACAATGGAATGAGGCAAGAACTAAGATGAAGAGATGGATTACTCTTAAAGGCTACACAGTCATGGATTTCCAGGCAAAATGAAGCCCTCTGGAGGGCCCTGCATCAATAAAAGGCACAACAGTCTATTTTGTTGCTTAACTGGCCTTGAATGACATGATGCTGATTTCCAGTCCTTTGCCAGTCAGGGATCAAAATTCAGTTGCTCGTCTTGCAACAGACATCTTTCCATCTTTAGGAAGTAAATGTGTCATTAAAAGTTTATATTAAATATATGTTATATGTTATATTGTGCTTTTGAAAGCAAAACACTCATTGTGGGGTTGCAGAGTTGGATGAAAACATGCATGAATCATATTCAGCATGGCTAATTCTTATATGGAATTTTTGTTTTGTTATGTACTTATTATATTGATTTTCCATATTATCAATAACATTATATTTTTTTCTTAAATCATATGTAAGTCACAATAAAACTATCTTGGAAAATGTTTTACCTATCTTTATTTACCTTTGTTACAAATTTTTATCCTTGCACCATACCAAGACTTTCAATCTTAGTCCTAAACAAAAAGCAATAATTGTTGCATTGTTATTATAATTTTGTGTGTGTGTGAAAGGATTTATACAGTACATGTTTGTAATCAAAATTACAACTGCCCCTCAGTTGTGCTGTCATTCCCATCATGACCAACAATATTGCTACTAATAAATTTTTTTCCTCCAAAGGTTACTGTGGTTACATGTTGATATAAGACATGTGATTTGGAAAGAAAAAAAAACACAGAATAATCAAAATAAATCTAAATAAATAAATTTAAATATTTCTTAAATACATATAGTGTGTAGATTTCTATTTAAATATGCACTGTACACATATCTTGTAAACGTTTATTTAGAATGCAGTTAAATAATACTAAAAATAATGCACTTTTCACCCTTCATCCGTCCTCTATCTTTCTCACCCTTCGTTCACCTTTCTCTTTCTGTGACAACAACAGACTCTCTTGGGATTCTCTAACCTCTCCTCTCTTGGCTGGTGTTACATTACATTCTTGTACTTCTCTGACTCGATCCCTCAGCAAGGCTATCTAACCATCGGAGTGAGGCTAGGGAAAACTCAACGAACTTCACAGCTGCGACAACACACGCCTTCACAGAGCTGACAAGAGAAAACACCCTGCAGACTTGGGTGGGAGTGTGGATATGTGTGTGTGTGTTTAATCTCTGACTCCTTGTGTCACATACTCTCACACACAGAACAAAACTACATTTTCTACTAGAAAAACAGACCTCCGGAGGGGCATTGATGAATATCAGTGAAAAGAGGTCTGGTCAAAAAAAGAACAATTGTATTACCATTTGTCTGTTTAGCTATTTTATTCTTGGAAGAAATGCCATCAAATATGAATATGGATAGATCAACAAACTGTACAGTCTGTAAACCCTTTATTTTACATCACACTTGCATTTTTATGTGTTGAACAAATGGTTCCTCGTTCGGTAATGCTGTAATAATACCCAAACCAGTAGGCCTAGTCTGTCTCGTATCTTTTGATGACCCCAACAGCCACCCACTCCCCACCATTTACCATTTAATGTGATTTTATTGGAATTTGCAGTTAACGCTTAGTGGAATGGAGGAAGTTGTTAATTGGTTGTTATTTTTAGGAAAGTGGAAACATTGACAGGATGGAGAAAATGTGATCTTAAGTCATTGGTTCTCAATTCCAATCCTGGCGACCCATAGCTCTGCATATTTTGCATGTTTCTCTTATTTAACACACCTGATTCTGATAACCAGCTGGTTAGAAGAGAGCCCTATGCATGAACTGTATTCCGACTGACAGGGTCCCTACAAGTCTTCATTGCTTCCTGCTCCTTTAACTTCAGAACATTCATTCACAGATCTGTGCTACACGGCCTGTGGCGTCTTCACACACGGACAAAACTTATACTAGAGAAGTGTCAAATGTGACATAATATACCTCTGTAAATAAATAAAATTTATATTCACATCTTGCACACTTTATTGCCCTTTGAATGGACCATATACGCTCCCTTCGATCTGGAACATACGTCTGAAGTAATATACAAAATGTGCGAAACAAGGGGTTGTTAGGACTGGAATTGAGGATCACAAGTCATGGTTTCAGTGAATGTCTTGAAGCATTTTTTTTTACCCTGCAGTTTTTTCCCTGTTGCTTTAAAGGGTTACTTCACCCAAAATTTTGTCACAAATCAGTTACCCCACATGTCGTTCCAAACCTGTAAAAGCTTAGTTTGTCTTCGGAACACAATTTAAGATATTTTGATGAAAACCGGTAGGTTTGTGACTGTCCCATAGACTGCCAAGTAAATGACACTGTCAAGGTCCAGAAAAGTATGAAAGACGTCATCAGAAAAGTCCATCTGCCATCAGTGGGTCAACCGTAAGGGCCGTTACATAGTCAACGTGAGAAACGCGAGCAAGCAACGTGAGCGACGCGCTACCTTTCAAAGTCTAAACAGTGGACGCAAGTGTCACGGGCGATGCATGTATGCAATTCACCGCTCACGCAACAGGGGGTAGTAGAGTCGGGTGATATTAGTAGAGTCAGGCCGCGTGATATTCAGATCACAATGGCAATTAAAGAGGAGTGTATTATTTGAATGTAATTGCGATGAACTATCGTATAAATGTGGATGAATACGTATAAGTTAGCATAATTTTTCCTCTTCGCCCGCCATTGTATTCAAACCTTCTTCTTCTGTAAACACAATATACTTGAATTAATGTACAATACTTGCAATGTCGCCCCCACTGACAACGCATAGTATTGCGTGCATTGGCGCGTCGCGTATCAAAAACTAGGACGACACATTTAGCTACGCACCGACGCATAATGGCAGGTGAAGCGTAATGATGCGTAGCCTCGGGGACGCTTATGCGTACAGATGCGTTGACTATGAAATGGCCCTAACTTTATGAAGCGACGAGAATACTTTTTGTACGCGAAGAAAAACTAAAACAATGACTTTATTCAACAATTAATTTTTTTTGTAATGTTAGTGTCTGTTTTTAGTCTGGATCCAGGTTTTTGAGAGCCTGGTATTGAACTCATCTCTAGAGTATTTTATAGATTTTTATGCTCGTTTAGAAAGTTTAGCATGAGCTTCATTTCCAGGAGATTATATTTGTAATATCATGATTATCCAATTTCCATTTCCTATTAGTAGCAGAACTCAGAAAGCATGGGACAGCAGTCAGTAAGACAAACACTGACTTGCTTTCTCTTAACACAAGTGCTATGATTGAACACCAGAATGTTAAAAAGTTGAATAGTTGTTCATATAGTTGTCATAGTTGAAATAAAGGACATGATATATACATTTAAAACATATAATTTTTCTGTTAGTTTATTTCAAGAGATACAGTAACCCTAGCACCAAAATCTGACCCGAATTTTCTCATTCTATTGGAATGAATTTATTATAACCAAAAGCGATGATCCAGGGTTTTATGGCTGCATCCAGTTACATAATGTCTTTGTCTTATGGCTTTTTTACTGTGTAGTAGCAAACGTAGATACAAAATAAAATGCACCCACCCAATAAATGTCTAATAATTAAGGCAGGTCATTCAGTCTATAAACACTACATCTAAATGTCAAGAATAAAAATATTACAAAAAGAGTATAATACTTGTTTACAATGTACGGTAAAGCTGTAACTTACTTCAGAAATGTCAGATAACATTTAAATGTCACCCTGAGCAACAGTGGACTTGTGCAACATATCTAATTGGTATGATTTTATGTTAAGTGTTGTTTGCAGCAATGAAATGGAGTTGATGCATTTATGCTTGAACAGAGTTTTCATATTCAGCAACTCCAGAAACAATTACTTTGTCATGTAGTGATATTAACAAAATTATACAAGACTATTAACTAGTCAAATCCTACTTTACACAAAGACGAACATATAAAACATTTCATACAGTCTAGAAACACACAAACAACCTGTCGCAAACAAAAACACAGCTCACGTCAATTGGATTCTAAAATGTTTCTTCATGGTGTGATGTGATTTACTCTCAGCTGAAAGCTGTGGACTTCTGGGACAGGAGCAAGGATCCTCCTGGCATTCCGTTCCAGCCCTGGCTGCTCTTATGGACGCCAGCAATGACTCATGGGAAAGTTCCCCACCCCACACTAGTGCTGTATTATACTGAAAGGGACTAAAATGATCTTTTTTTGCATCATATTTTGATTGAATTTATAACAATATGTTCTTGTTATAAATCACCACTGTCATAACTGGCACTTACAACTGCTTTCATAACATACAACAATCTTTCATCAAAGGTCTTTAGCATTGACACGTTTACATTTATTTTTTTAGATAGGAAGGAGGTTTACTTGACCAGTTATTTTATCCCATTTTTATATTTATTATTATTATTATTATCATATATTTAACTGCACCTCAAAAGTTGTTCCTTGTGAACATGCTGTGTCATATTTACATATAAATGTGGGAATTTCAGTCTTTTTCTCCCTTCCTACGGTCAAGGTCAATATGCAGTAGATTGAGCTGAGTTTAAGCACCCAGACCCTTTGTGGCAGGTCGGCTTGTTCACAGCTCAGTGTCTGCTGTTTTGGTAGTAGAGTGGCCGTTGGTGGCAGCAGGAGAAGTCTGGGCCTTCACTGCCTCTTGTGACTCTCCGTTAAGACTTGGCTTCTCCTGGGGCTCGGGTTGATTTAGCGGGGCCACAGACACAAGAGTGTTGCCTTGGCTCTCCTCGCCAGCCATGTAAGACTCCTCAGCCTGTGGAAAACAAAATACAAGCAAATATTTTCTTTTTCTTTTTCTTTTATTATTTAAATAGTTGTACTACATATTATTTTTTAAGTTTGCAAAGACAGTCAACCTCAGGGGTATCCCCAGAGCATAAAATGTATAACTCAGGAGACTTAATGGACTTTTTGTTAAATGTCAGCTTTAACTGAGATTGTTTCTTCTAAAATTGGGATGAATTACAATAGACACAAATGAGACAATTGTTGACTCGTAAGAGTGCACTAAACTACAAAAGTTGAGAATTTCATTTTTAGTCAGTGTTTTTGTATCAGCACTGATGAACAAGACCCTTGAACTAAGGTCATGGTGTTCTTTGAGCAGAATATGATAACTTCGGTAAAATCATTTTTGTTTGATGGAATATTTTTTTCTGATGCATCTTCAAAGCTAAAGCATTTATTGAGCAGCATATGGCTTATGAAATCCTGCTCTATGAATATAAGTATTGTTTTCATTGTAAGAGGTCTGCCGAGAGTGCACTTGGTTTCACTTTCATCATTTCACATCATTTAACAGAGAAGGAAAACCGCTTAGAATTATTGGCAGAGGAGATGAAACAGTGTTTCACCAGCATGTGTTGTGTGGTTCTGAGCTTTCGATGAGGCAAGTGCTGGAGGAACTGCGCTGCTCTGATATGCTGCCAATTGTTTCCTTCTTAATTATGAACGTGGCAATGTACTGTACAATGAACTTGCAATTAAAATGCGTGCATAAAATGGTAATTTGATTTGGAACACTTCATGGTGGAGAACAGAAGTGAATGAATGTGTAAATTTGCTTCAAAGGTTTGCAAAGTGTTGAGTTAGAACATGCAATCACATCCTCAAAAAATGATATATTAATGAATGGGATGTTTTTTTCTGGGGTTCAGTAAGTCTGAGACTCACCAGTTTCATGCCTTTGCTGTTGGTTTGGCAATGGTACTTGTAGTAGTATATGGCAATTATTAGGGCAGCAAGCAGCAACCCGGTCACCAGCAGAGGCACAAAAACAGCAGGAGAAGATCCAGAGGTGGGATCTTCTTCTTTGTATTCATTTGTCTGTAGAAAAACACGTAAACACCACGATGTTAACAAAAAGAGGGATTCAATATTGGGGGGTTTCAACAGCATTTTTCAACAGCATCAACAGAGTCATATTTTGTATGTTATCTGATTAAGTGATGTTGATTCAGTTTGGGTGTCTCCTAACAGCAAGCAGGAATTTTTGTCCTAGGTCTGTTTTGATCAAATAAAGCTGATTACAAATTAAGCCACTGGTATTGGTAGATATTGTATATTTAATTGTGTATGCTCATTTTACCTTTGCTTTCATCTAAAGCTCAATGAAAAGTAGTCTTTAGAAACACTGATGATTTAATAACGCTGTGAAATTGGAACTTGAGCAAATCTTAAAATGAATATCCATGTTTCATATTCTACATTATACTGGTATGAGACTATATCAGGGTTCGCCAAACTCGGTCTTGGAGGGCCAGTGTCCTGCAGAATTTAGCTCCAACCCTTACCAACACATCTGAAAAAGCTAATTAAGGTCTTAATTGGTATACTTGGGTGTGCGATAACATGATTTCTGATCGTGGATGATTAAAATGTCTCCACAATCTGCTTTTTTTTTAAAGAAATATCGTAGTATGCTAGAGTGCACAACCTATCAGTAGTAATTCTGGTGCCTCCATCTCTCTATACTCTACAACATGACTTACATCAAATGTTAACTCAACGGTAGAGTTACACTCACAGGACACTGCACTTATTCACAATCACAAAAGTTAGCTTTTCGTACACTTAAAGCGTGCACACAGTAAAAAGCCTGTCAAACAGCACCTGGCTACTGAACTAAGTTATCTTTAGCATCTACAGATAACCAGCTGGTTCGAAAAAAAGATGCTCCATGCATAAACTGTGTTCTGATTGACAGGGTCCTTACACAGCATTCAATGCTTCCTGCTCCCTGAGAATGGAAAATTCTTGAATTTTGAAATTTACTGCTCTGAACATTCATTCAATGATTTGTGCTATGCCATGGCCTGCAGCGTCTTCACACACAAACAAAATTTACTATAGAAGTGTGAAATGTGACATAATACACCTCTGTAATTAAATACAATTTAAATGAATGTATTGCACACTTTAATGCCTTTTTTTAAACAATGTTCTTGCAATTAGAGCTGGGCAATATGGCAAAAAAATAAGAAATAATCACAATTTTTTTCAGAACATTTGACTGATTCTTGATTTTTAACTAGTCAACTACAACATGATTCAAGTAATTTTTTTCTTTATTAACCCTAGTTAAAGAAATGTATTTTTCAAGTGCACCACGCTTGAACTTGTCAACATGATGGATTTGGAGAATGCCTATGGCTCTGGCCCACATCAGTTGATTGATTTTGCCCTCGACTTATTCTATGAGCTTACTGGTGTTATAGACATAATTCTAAGCTATTTTGCAAATTTGAAGATCTGAGCACGGAATAGTACAGGACTTCGGTTGCCTCCCCTCCGATGCTTCATGGACGACACCACAATCCTACTCCAGACAGCAGCTTGCACAGAGTGGCTCATCAGAGGCTGGAGGATCTGATGAGCTGGGCCAGATTGAGAATTAAAGGGTTACATCACCTGAAAATGAAAATTCGTCCACCCTCTTCTACTCACCCTCGAAGCATCCTAGGTGTATGTGACTTTGCTCTTTCAGAATAAACCAATAAAAGTTAGATTAAAAATTGTCCTTGCTCTTCCAAGCCTTTAAGTGGGGTAAGCGAGTGTTTGTTGTTGTCAACTGTTCAGAAGAAGTGAAATAAAGTGCATGCATCTGTAATAAAACATCCCTCACATGGCTCTGGGGGTGAATAAAGGCCCCCTGTAGTGAACCCCTGCGTTTTTGTAAGATAAATATCCAGATTTCAAATGTAATAAACACTTTTTTTCTCACTTTTTTTAGATGGCCAAGTTTCTAAGTCTCTCAATCTGGAAGGGTAGGCGAGTGGATACAATTTCTTTCCAAGTATCAGGGGAGAGAATTCCAGTGCACTCTGAGCAACCAATAAGAAGTTTTGGCAGAGAGTACTCAGCTGAGCTCACAGACAAGCATATGGCAACTACAGTAATAACTCACCTGAAGGATGGCCTTAAGAGAACTGACCAGAGCTACCTTTCTGGCAAGTACAAACTTTGGTGCTACCAGTTTACTCTTTACTAACATGTGATGTGGCCGCTGAAGATGCAGCAACAACAGTGGCAAAGCTGCCATTTATATCCGCAAGTGGCTTGGTCTGCCGCAATGTTTTTCCAATTCAGCACTGTTTGGAAGAAATGATCTTCAGCTTCCAATAACTAGGTACAGGCAGGCTCCAAGCGGGAGCAACCTTTGGAGAATTCCCCAAGCCAGGTTAAGTTTTATTAGTAGATCAACTTATGACACACTTCCTAGTCCTGTTAACCTGGCACAGAGGTTTAGGACTGAAGAAGTCTTATGGAATGCAGCTCAGGGAACCCTCCACCATATTTTGTGCGGGTGTAAAATTGCTTTGGCTCAGGGTCGCTACAGGTGGCGTCATGATCAGGTGCTACGAAAGATGGCAGAATACACAGAAAGAGCAAGGGTGTTGGTACCCACGAGGGATTAGAGCCTTAAGAGTCAGCCAGTCCAATTTCTAACAGCAGGTCAGGAAGAGCAGAAATGCTTTTCTAAGCACAGGACTTCAGTCCTGGCTAGTGGAAGTGACTGGTCATTACGAGTAGACAGGTGGCTGCAATTCCCCACTTCTATAGCGCAAACCAAATTGAGACCAGACCTTGTCCAAGATGAGCAAACAGGTGATGCTAGTGGAGCTGATAGTGCCTTGGGAGGATGCAGTTCAGGAGGGTTACGAGGGAAAAAAGTCACGATATGCAGAATGCTAGGGAGAGCAATGACTTACACAGTGGCGATAGGCTGCCATGGCCTTGTGACCCAGTCGACCAGCTTCCTGAGAGGGTTAAGAAGACTGTAAAAGACCTTGCTGAAAATGCAGAGAAATGAAAGAGGCAACAAATATTTTTTTGCCATATCACTGACCCTTACTTGAAACTTCAGGGCAGGTGTGTTGAAGCAAGTTGGAGCTTAATTCTGCATGACATCAGCCCTCCAGTATTGTGTTTGTTGACCCCTGCTCTATATTATACTTTATTTTATAATTAATTATTTTATTTAAAATTTATATGTCATTTATTGTTTTGTTAATATATGTAGCACACCCTATGCTTTCCTAATTTAAAAAGTTTGCACTCTTCCTGACATGCACACCTTACACCAAACTTACCTGTTGTACAAAGTTGTTACCCCTTCATATAGCAAACAAAAAGAAGAAGTGAACATGAAGGAGTCTTTGTGGGTTACCACCTCTCCCTGCCTTTCACAACACATGTGTGGGATATATTTCATCCTATGGAGCCATGATAGAATAACCAATGCCTATCATGATGAAAAATATATATACTGATCCTGTGCCTATTGCAGCTATCATCTCACCCAAGTACTTTCACCGGTTTCAGATCTCCCACCAGTGCTTCTGTCTAACCTCTTTCCTGGGTTCATAATCACATGCCAGCAGTAAGAGGAAGCCCTTATTCACTCCCACTCATTCATCTTTTGTGTAGAGGGATTATTTATAGCAAATTACAAAACAGGATCTCCCTAATCTGTGCTCACAGGCATCAACAGCTCAAACTGGCCAACTAAACAATATCCTCTCAGAAACAAAGCTTCCTTCCTTTTTAATATGAACGGCTGCAGATGACAGCAACTGAAAACATCTGAAGTCACTCTTGTCTATCGGTTTGGGGCGGCAAAGTAGAGGGTCTTGTAAAGTCTAGTAGAGATACTGAATAATGGAGTTTAGATTGTTTCTGATGATTTTTTTGGGGGTAAATACGAGATGGGTACATTTGTATGTTGCTGAAATAGCCTTACTATAACATGTAAATTTAAATATAAATTCAGTAACACAATATTACTTTGCAAAGAAATGTATTTTGTAAGTACAGCAATGGAATCAAATGTAAATATTTTAAACTTTTTTTGCATATATGCATATATAAAATTATATTTATAGTAGTCTCCTAGATTTTAGTACAAATAATGTATTAAAATCCATGTACTTTTCTTTCAATAATACCATTGAACTGCTATGGTACAATAGTATTTTTTAAAGTAAATAACAAACAGTAACAAATAACAAGACAATGGGTACTAAACCAAGAACTATGTTACCACTATGTAACCATCTGTTTTGGAGAAGTGCAATGGTAGTGCTATTGTATACTTGGAAGTAGATTGGAGTAGTAGTATGGAGGAATGGTATTACCTTCTGTCCCACCTTGAAACTTTCCAATTGTCCTGTTTGAGGTGTAGTCAGGTTGACTTGAGTATCAGTGAATAATTGAGGTGCTACAAACCAAAGAATCAAGAATTAGTGGTATCATCAACTAAAAACAAAAGAAATTTGTGGACAGTATTGAGGGCTCATACCAATTTTAGTAAAGTTATCAGAACTTGGCTGGCTTGTTGTTTCTTGAACAGCAGTTCCAGAAGTTGGTTGTGCTCCTGGATCTGCTATTGAACCATTTGATGGAGATTGTGTTGATGGAACTGCTGTTGTATTAGTTTCCGAAACGGTCGGAATTGTCAGGTCCTGTCCCCAACAACCTATATGGAAACACAGAAAATGTTCAACATGTCAAATAAGACAAGCTTTAGGTTGCACTTCCAACTCACCTTGGTGAATTATGTAGCTTCATATTACATAAATAATGAAGAACATGATAAATTTGCACAAAATTGCCTTCTTGTTTATTTTGTTTGAAAAATAGCTCAAAGCAGTAGTTTTTTTAATTCCAGTGTTAATTTCAGTTATATGTCCATTTTGCTGACATGAAATTCTCACTCTGATTCAAACTGGTAACTTGTCTTTTTGAACCATTCATTAAAAGAACTGACTCAAAAGAGTGTTTGTTTCAGGAATTAGGCTACACTAGTTGTGTTGTGTGTTACTAAAGCCCCTTTCACACTGCCATTCCGGCAAATACATGGGTAAAGTGTTCCGGCAATTGTTCCCGGGTCGCTAGATTTTGCACTTTCACACTGCCAGTGATGACCCGGTATATGTGTTTGCTTTCACACACAACCCGTAAAGATCCTGTAACGACACGTGACATCAGGGCATGACGTGTAATGTACGAGTCGAAAACATTAGGCACGTTATGCTTTCACTGAAACAAGCGAACGATCTCGGCGTCAGCGCGGAAAGTGAGTAACTAACTGATCTCTGCTTCATAGTTTGCACATATTTTTTCGTCGCGAACGTTGATCTTCCTTCAAAACAGTCGGTAAAAGAGTCGTGCGATAACGTGCGTCATCACTTTGACACGGAATTAGATCTGGCTTTTGTTCACACAGCGCTCGTCCCGGGTTGAATCTGGCAATGTTACTAGGTCCCCGACCCGGGTTCAATGCGGGAATCAATCACAGGACGTGGTTGCTTTCAAACAGAAGGCGACCCAGCAATGTTCCGGCAATATGACGGGTCCGACGTGCAGTGTGAAAGGGGCTTAATTGACTAAAAAGGATCAGTTCATTGGAGTCATTTATTCATAATGGGACTATACTGGTTGCGCAGTATGTTTTAAATTCACTAAAATAATTAGTTAATTAGAGTCTTTTTTATGTGGATCAGACTACACTGGTTTTGCTGTATGGTTTTTTATTTACTAAAGAGAATTTGTTCATGAAAGTAAATTGTTTGTGAATTGGATTGTACTGGTTGCATTGTGTGTTTGTTTTTCTGTGTAGAATGTGATGTTATGTTTTAGTATCATATTAAATTCAAAATTCACTTTCTCTGTTAAGATAAAATATATTTTAATTTGCCATAGACAGGTGCTATAACTTCTGCATACATAGCACTGATGCAGGCAAACTTCTTAATGATAATATAATATAAGATATAAGATAAATATAAGATAATTAACAAAATTATAATAAATATATTACTTAAAGTTTTGCAAAATGGTACAGTTTGGATTTAGCAAAGATTTTCATGACACCCATTCATTTTATATATCATGCAGTCAATAAGGGTTTGCAGTATTTGTGGAGAGTGTCAGATCCTCCTTACCCTGAGACTGCTGCTCAGTGTTTGCCAGCAACCCTCTATAAAAATGTGCTTTGTTTCACACAGCCACTCTGCATTATTAATAACTTAAGCAGGGGGGTAAATGCTCCTGAAACCGACTTAGCAAATAAACGTCACCCTCGAAAAGTCAAGACCTTTCTTTGTCTTTGTTGTACATTACCACACTCTTTAGTGAAGAATTATGTCTCAAGTTGTGGAATGCAGGAAGTGAGTGGCCGGGTGTAAAGTACGAATGCATTCATTTGCGCATTTGTTTTAGGTGTTGCATCCTCAACTAACTACGCCATAAACGACAGTCATTGAGTGCTTGCTAAAAATAATATTATAAGAAAAACTAATGAACTTTTCACTTTTGACAGACACATTCAAAATTAATAATAACACACAATAGATAGTGATTATTTTCCACACTAAAATCTTTTTTTTAAGGAAACGGGACAACTAAAAATTAATTCTTGTGATAACGCGCCATAAATACTGTACACAAATGCTCAATTAAGCTTAAGTAGTATTGAATCTGGAACAGTCATTTTAGTGGTTTTCAGCAAAGAGTAGAAAAGAGCAACTGAGCTCTAAATCTTGAACAGTATCTGGTGTCATTTAGGACACCGCACATTTTGCCATCAAACTTGTCATGCAGGCTTTAGAATGCCATCTGGAGCTCATGCTGGGTGGTCTTGTGTTTTCCTAGCTAGCAATACTAGAGTCTGATACTCTGATACTAATCATAAACTGATTCTGCATTTGTCTCAACAGGTATGACTATATCATGGCCGTTATATTTTATGGCAGCGGTGCTGGAACAACAAACCTCATTTTTTTTTTAGTTAACAACAAGAAATGACCATCTGTGTTTGGTCAAGCTGAAATCTCCTAATGATAGCTCATTTTCTGTTTGTGAATCTTAGCATTTTGTGATTTTATGGGTGCATGGCCACCATGATAGGCCTCACTCAAACTCACAGCTTGAAGCACCCCTCCCTCATTACAGAAACACCATGAATATCTTGTAAGCACTTCTATCGGGCTTGATACTGTGCATGGCGAGCCATATATTTTAATTGGCTGAACTGGGCATGCATTCTACAGCTCTTAAAAATTTTAATAAAACTAAGCGCTCATTTACACAAGCCAAAACCTGACATGTTTATTGATATAATAATTGTTAGGAAGAATGTTCTCTCTTCTCCTAATACCACATAAACAAAGCCAGTGTACATGAATGCCTTTGTATACTTCTGTATTTGTATGTTTCTACAAATGAGAAGCTGCACACTCTTTTTTTAATGTGTACGATGACGAATGTCTTTAATTGTGTACTAAACAAAATTCCTCTCCCAGCAACAGATGATCAAGCACACTAGCAATGTCCTGTTTGCACACTTTCTGCCCTAATTATTATAAGAAATTAGTGCATCGTAGTTTTGAAACTTGGGATTTGAAAGTAAATTAGCCAGATGTTATTTGCTAAAATACAAATGCAAAATAACCACAAGGTGTGTTTTATTGATATCTTACACTACAGTGAATCCATCATCCATCCATATAGCATTGAACACTGATAATTTGTGACAATTTGTGAGTAAGTCTTATAGACTAACCAATGAATTTCCATGTAAATGTTGTCCCTTAGTGACAGGGGACCTCTGATTAAACCTTGTGAACACAATTTTGTTTCCAAGCGGACTGATAAAAACCTTGTGTTGTGTGAAGTCGGCCAGTCAAATCTGCAAACACAAACAAATTTCTGGAAGAGTGATAGTACTCCACCTAACCGCTTTGGTGCATGTTTTTCATTCACCAATAGAACGGAAATATGACCAGAATCATTGTTTTCCTAAGGAAAGTGAAACAAATGTGCTCTCCAGATTGGTGAATCACTCTAATCCATTCCTTGGTGTTCTGGCACATCTGGGATGATGTAATGAGACAATCTCAGGCAAAGACTCTCAAAATCCCCCATGGTCTCAGCTGTACCTGAATGGATAGTAAGTAAGCTTAGCCAGACACGTTCTGACAGCTCTGATATAAACCTGAGTGTTAATTCCTCCTCCTTCTTCCAGAATCACTGGAAACATGAGAAATGCAAATACAATGCTTAAGGTTATTTTAAAGTAAGAACCTCATTAAATGGATAGTTCACCCATGAAATAAAAACTCTGTCATTTACTTTTTCAATTATGCAGATGATAGAATTTTCATTTTCGGGTCAACTGTTAACACTTGGTTTAAGGTTTTTAGGTTTAAGATTTTTATCTTTACGTAATTGTGCAGAGCTAGAGAACTCCAGATAACCCTTTTTAATTAGACTTTAAAGCATTTTAGGTCATTTTTTGATCCTTGTCTCTATAAATGTCCCATGGGTCTACTCATAAGACTAAAAACGATGTCACTGTAATTTTCCCAGACACATTTATTTCTGGGACTCTAACGGCATGTCTGCTTGTACTCTGATTTCTGGGTGGTATCCTCGACTCAATCCCCAGTACGAATGCAGCGACAAGCGATCTGCCTTTAACAGCTCTACCCCCATTAATGCTTAAATCACAAGCTTGTTGAACTCCTGGACAATCTCTCTGTCTTCCTAACAGAGCCCTCCTCTTGTTCTTCTGTCCTCACACAGATCTGTGATGTGATTATCAAGCGGGACAGAAGGCCATCTCAAGATCTCTTATCTCTGACCTACCTTTGGGTCGGCTTGAAAAAGGAGAAACCTAAATAAACAGCTTAGTGCAAGAAGAAAGAGTGTGATGATGGATGTAGGCAACTCAAAAGGGTCAGTAATCACTCTAATAATCACTAATGTATTGTCCAGCAGGGTGGAGTCCATCTCTCTCCATCTCCAGATGCACAGATGTCAAAGGAAGCATTCTCCTTCCAGTGTACTTTGTGTTAATCATCGGGCTTTGACGTCTGCAGCCGGTTTGGCTGAACAGCATCCTGGGACTCATCGCTTCTCCACCCAGGCCATAGAGACCATGTCTTGGTGATGAGAGTCAGCTGCAGCCCAGTCCCCTCTCTTAAGCAGGTCTCAGCTCTATATACTCACTTACATCATTCTGTCATCTATCATTCTATCTATCATTCTGTCATTTTTGTCATCAATTCATCCATCCATCCTTCCATCCATCGCTCTTTTGGGAGGGTAGTTTTAAGTTTTAAAACTTTCAAAGATGACTTGGCTTTTCTCATTTCACATTCCACTTTTTAGTAGTATTTGTTATCTTTTTCATTGGTTTATTTTAAAAAATCTTCCAGCGGAAGCCCCTGTGATTCACTGTTGGTGCAATCACAAAATGTTATTTTTCAAAAGGTCAAAGAAATTTAAGGGCACTTTTAACTGACACACTGCAAATCCAGTGGTCACTTTATCCACCCCAACTATGGGAGAACTATTTCCAATTGTGAGCATACTGATCCTGAGAGTTTACTTAGCAATGAGGCCACAGCCCGGTTGTTTTCTGACAAAACAAAAACGGGGTGAAGGAATTATTCAAATTAGTGTCAGGCGTGGAATGTTCCCCAAGCCAGACAGGATGTAGGTATATCAGATAGAAACTATAGACAGTGTGCTAATTATTCACACAGTACTCCCATTCCCGAGCCCTTTGGACTCATTTTGAAACGTATATGTAATTAACCTATTGGTAAGCCCCGCCCCCTTAGTTACTGTTGCTTCCTTGGACAAACGAACTGAGCTGCTCATGTCTCACAATGATAGCTGTCAGTGTGGAAACCTTGTCCCACAATGTGATTGCATAATTTGGACACAGCAGGGCCACCATTCAAGTGGGAATTAAATATTCTATGGAGGGTTATATAAAAGATTTTAAGAATAAATATGTTGGGTCACTCGAAGCAAGGGTTTACAGATCACAATGCAAGCGGGAGAAGTCTCGAGCATGCAGCGTGTGAAATAAAAGTAATGTACCAATAAATCACATCACTGGTACTTTGTGTGTTAGCTGGGGATGATTTGCATGAAGGTATGATATTCATTCTTTTCAGGAGCAGTTTCCATGTTTGATTTAAGGAACACTCCACTTTTTTGAAAGTAGGCTCATTTTCTAACTCCCTTAGAGGTAAACAGTTGAGTTTTACCATTTTTGAATCCATTCAGCTGATCTCTGGGTCTGGAGGTAGAACTTTTAGCATAGCTTAGCATAGATCATTGAATCTGATTAGACGGTAAGCATCTCCCTCAAAAATGACCAAAGAGTTTTTATATTTTTCCTATTAAAAACTTGAACATTCTGTAGTTACATAGTGTGATAAGACCGACAGAAAATGAAAAGTTGCGGTTTTCTAGGCCAATATGGCTAGGAACTTATACTCTCATTCCGGCATAATAATCAAGCAACTTTGCTGCCCTACCATGGGTGCAGCAGATGCAGTGATATTACGCAGAGCCTGAAAATCTTAGCAACTCTGCTATTGCTACAACTACACAAACTAGCTGGGACTATTATGAGGCACTGCGTAATATCACCGCCAGACCCGTAGATCGGCTGAATGGATTCAAAAACTGTAAAACTCAACTGTTTATCCCTGGAGGAGTTGGTGTTGTGTTCCTTTAACAGTCTATGTTAGTATTTTATATTCACCATGGTACCTGTTGTTACCATAACCCAAAAAATGGCATGTAATTATTACTTTGTGTTATTTTGTATATGTATAAATGACTGTGGTGGCTCATACTAAATTGTACGAACAAAAACTAGTTTGGGACTACTATTTAATAGCCTGTTCTTATAGGCTGTTTATTCATCATTATTAGTCATGTTCTTACAATCTATTTGTATTTTAAGTAAAGGGGGACAGTACTTGTGTGTGTGTGTGTGTGTGTGTGTGTGTGTGTCAACAATTTTTGAGAAATAACTTTGCTTTATTTTTTTTAAACAAACTAATTTATTTCACAAATCTCCTAAAAAAGTTGGTCATGAAAATAAGGGTCTCATGGCCAAACCAAATATTATTGGTTAACGAATGTTGCAGAATCTTGTGTTTTTAATACTTTAAACCTTGTTTTTTTTTTATAGAACACCTCCTACTGTCTGAAATAGGCATCTTCTTGTCACCCCCCTCTAACTGCCAGTTGCCTCCTCCTTTTGCAGCTTACTGTCAGCACCACAAGCATTGCGTGGCTGCAGATGTCCATGGACTATTTCCAAGCTCTTGTTCTGTGACATCATCATGCAGATCGATTCAGACAATGTAACTGGATCTCTCAATGTTTGATCCGCTGTCATGCTCAGCTTATACAATGCTTGGAGAAAAGGACACAACTGAAAGACGTGTAGGGGTGTTGGTCCGACTATATTTTTTCTTTCTGCCTTTTTTTTTTTTTTTTTTTTACTTCTCATCACACATAAGAATAACTGGGGTTGGGATTTGCCCCCTCTATCAGTTTCTGGCTAACCGTAACAAATTCCCTGTGCTCTGTAATGTGGTGGTTAAGGAGGAAAGACACAAGAAAGTCCTTGTGCTTTTGATGGCAAGCAAAGGCTACAATCTTATGTTTTCAATTAGG
The DNA here is from genome assembly GCF_003368295.1 of Carassius auratus. Taxonomy (NCBI): domain Eukaryota; kingdom Metazoa; phylum Chordata; class Actinopteri; order Cypriniformes; family Cyprinidae; genus Carassius; species Carassius auratus. The sequence goes on from NW_020528590.1 coordinate 27,174, forward strand.
GAACATTAGGTAGAATTGCCCCAGTGTTGTGCTGCTTGCTGAACATTAATTACCCCGGCAATTACCCCACCGGTTCAAGAAGCTTAGCCAAGCCACATTAGCTCTGTTTATTCCTCAGGTAAAATGGCAAAAACTGCCATAGAAGTGCAAACTTATCCATTAAATTACATGCATATAACGAGTATTACAAAAACACAGAAATAATATAACTCAGTGTTTGAATGTAATAAGCAATTCATGAAAAAGCTCTGTAAAAAAAAAGGGTACAGTTATCTAATAATATGTATTTCATTTGATATAAGATAATATACATTTTAATAAAATATTTTATATATGTGTAATAACATTGACATTACTTACTGACTTATATTTGATTCATTTAGATTTTTGTTGGACCATTTATAAAGTTTTTTTTTTTTTACCTTAATCATGGAAAATACACAAATATATGACTACATAAAGCATGTTACATAAGTTTCTTATCAAAATGAACACATTTAAACTTGAAGGTTACAATGAAATTTTCTGAGGATATGAAACTTTGCCATCACTTTTCAAGTTGCTATTTGACGATGATGATGATGATCCAATTGGCAGACTGGGCCCAACTGGTGTCTTAGAGTTTCTACTCGTCACAGATTTTGTTCAACCACAGTCTAATTACACACTAATGTTTAGACTCAGGATTTTGGATAGTCGTATTACCAGAGCACAGTGTCAGAGTGAGAGCGGTTGGAAGCTGCATGCCAGCTGTGAGAGACACAATAACAGCAAAACTGCATTAGAGTGCCAGGGGAACTACAGAATAACAGACTAATAGAATAACAACAAACCCTGATACAGTATATATTGAGATTGTCTTGTTGTTCTCATTTAAGATGATGTACTAATTAAACATGACTGTTAGTTGTTATTTTACATTTGTTCATAATATGCTACATAATAGTTGCTCTGCGCAATATACTTAATTATAAGTGACTTGTAACATGTAGATTGCCATGATTACTGTTTGCTTAGATGAGCAATGTCACCTTTATTTATATAGCACTTTATACAATGCAGATTGTGTAAAAGCAACTTTACATTGAAAAATGTCTGCTGATAATGCAAGAAGACAATAGAAACAGTCAGGTTATCAGTTTAAGTCGGTTCATTGCTGATTCATTGATGTCATCGTCCAGCTCATTTCAGTTCTCTTACAGTAGTGTCTGTGCAGTCAAGTCAACAATGTTGCCAGAAATTGTGTCCCTAACTAATCAAGCCATAATGAGAAAATGAACTGCTTAGTTTTCCACCCTTTCAGTTTCAGTCAATATGCATCACTGAAAAGCCAGAGACCGAGCACACCCAAATCAGAGTGATGTAAGAAATCCTACAGCATTTGTGTACAGGCTCCACACCCCTGGGTTTTACCTCATTGGAGGATTTTACCTCACCGGATTGGTCTGGGACTAGACGAATGCCAGGCAATAGCTAATGGCCATGAGAAAATGGCAGCTTCTTGTTTTTATTGGCCAAAGTGTGCATCGCCACATTCATGAGCCAAGGAGAAGGTTCCAATACAAAGGTACACAGATATGAGGTCTATAAGCTTATCATTTATCTCCTTGCACCATAGTGACCCTTGCCATTTATCTTGTTTTTATCTTGCATGATGCACTTGCATGCTTGAATTTCCTCTTCCTGTGTGCATTATCTGTGTCTTTGTGTAGCTAAACTAATGAAAGTACGCATCTGCTGTCCACTAAATAGCTTTGCTTGTACTGTCCAATGCAATAAAAATACTTTACATATGAAATAATATTGCCTTTAAACATCATCTGTGTTGGGCAGTTCAGGAATTACCATGTGTTGGTTCAGATCAGAGTGGATGAATTGGCTTCTGTTGGTACAGTTGTTCTAGGGCTTGGATTTTATCCAGATATATAACTGTAATACACCACCATAGCAGTTTTAGGACCGAGAAAATATCTGCTGGGAGCTAAAGACATGTGGAGGTGTTTTCTCAGCCAGATTCAATAATATTCCTTGATGCTTGGGCAGCACCAACCGTTATCCTGGCACCTGTCCACTGAAATGCCACATTGCTTCCAGGGTGTATAATGGGTGAACTCACAACTTGGGAAAACGTGGTAACTGAAATTCAGGGTGGCTAATGTAACTATGGGGAGAATGTGAGATCAGCTAAACACATTTGCCAACAGACATAGTGAATCATCGTTCCTTGCCCTTTCCATCTATAGGTTGAGGAAGGTTGCACCTCTAAAAGAGCAGTACTTGTGTTGGGAGGTCACGGTCTCATTTAAACCATGGGTGGCCAGTTGGAATGCAGTACTTCTATGTTCTGAGTCTTTCCTTGGAGCCCTCATTCAAATACCATGTAATTTGACCCCTTTTAGCCACTTAGCTTTGGCTAATTTAATTCTGCAGTAACTGTAGAGTGTGGTTGCCTTTCCACATGGCTGAAACCACTGATCTGGTTATCATAATTTGAAAGTTTTTCATGTCATGTTTCATGTTATTTAAAACATATAGCAACAATATTGCTGACCGTCCATTGGCGAAGTCTCACAGGAGTGCCAATTGCACTATATTGTCAAGCATTTAACAGACTAGTGGGAATGGAAACGTATAGTGCTTTGCGGTCTCTTAGTAGGGATGGGAAGTGGCTTCATTTTAACAATGTCTTCTTGCAACCTCTGAAGTCTTAACAGCAGCATGGCTTTTACAGCCTAATGAATTCAGCTGGTTTACAGTTTCACATTACTCTTATTAAAATCTCGGAGCAGAACACTTGAGGATAACTATAGGAATGTATGGCAGATTCACTTAAGACTTCTCATTACACTAAAGCTTTGACTAACTATGCAAGTTTCTGTTCACTAACGAGAGATGGTGGGGGCTGCCTAATTCAATTTTTTGTTTATCTTAAAAACTGAATTATGTTACTGTTTGGGGATAGGTATGGAAGTCTCTTTTTTGTAGTTAAGATGACTTTTTCTTATAGAAAATTATTATTATTTTTTTTATAATGTTTTGGTTTTTCAATTTTAATAGCACTAGTTTCCTGGTAAATATTTGTTCGCTTCAGCTTGAGAAGCTGCTCCGTGTTCAAACCTTCCCACAATTAAACCTGCTCAACAGTGTTACTCTCACTTCTTGGGAAAAGGGAATAGGGTGTACAGCTCAGCCCTGAACGTGCCCACAAGGGCGTCACTAACAAACCAGCTTTTTTTTTACTCCTTTTTGAAATAACGGACATGCAGTAAACTCCCTGGAAGGAGAGTGCCTTTTACTGTTCATGTAAACATCCATCTATCTACCTCCAAGAGAACACAAACCAAGCGATGTGATCCACATCTTACCCTACAACAACTCCACACATACACTTGCTTTTCAAAAGGACAATTTCACCACAAGTAGTCACAGAAAACAGGATGAAGATGCTTAACAGACTCCTCAGACAGTTTCCAGGCTTTTCCAACCTCTTCAGTCCCTAAACACACATATACGCCCATGTTTCAGCCAGCTCCACCAAGACGGAGAACAGGATATAGACCGCAATTACGATCAACGGCATGTTTCCACTCCACTCCAAGCCAGAGCCCTTTGTTTGAGTTTTCCCGCTAACTTTTTAACTCCGTCTTCTCTGAGTAAACACTACAAACTTGCTGGCTGTCACATCAATCAAGGTGAGACTGTTTTAGAGTAAAATTGAATAAAGGCCACTTAAACCCGAAATACTAGCATTCAAAAACAGTGATGCTTTTATACAACTTCCAAATAAAATGTATCCACTTACTGAATGATTTCCTAAAAAAGTATGAGGAAAAACACATGCAATAAAAAAGCTTGACAATAGATGATACAGAATATCAACTAAGAACATAATAAGAGTGTGCAATCATAAAACGCTGCATGTAAGGCACAAAACTTAAAGTACAGTTTACAAAAGGCTTTGTATAAACTTACTGTGAAGCAAAAGAAAGCTGAACATTAAAGCCGGAGCCATCGTTTTGCAGAGCTCATTCATTCTTCGTACAGCCATTCTCATCTCTTTGAGCACGCTGAGGTGTGTGAGAGAGTGTGTGCAGGCGCTGGGGCAAGGCTGAGAGAGTTTAGGGGTTTCCTGTGCTTGAGACAGAAATGAGCTGGACACAGGATAAAGCATGGCTTGTGCTCCAGGGGGTTTATATATCTCCACTCCCCCCACATCTCTCTCTCTCTCTCTCTCTCTCTCTCTCTCTCCATCTTCTTGCAGGGAAGGACACTTCTATTTTCTTGTTTTCTAATATAAAAATGTTAAATATAAAATGTATTTTTTTGACATTTTATATAGTTTTATTTATTTATAAATCTTCAGAAATGTTGTGGTTGTATTGGTAGTTTTCTAAATATATTTGTATATGTCACATGATCCTACAGAAATCATTCTATTATGGGGATTTGGGGCTCAATTATTATTATTATTATCACTACATTAATAATGGTTCATATCATTGATGTGTTCTTAACAGTTTTTGCTGCTTAATGTTTTTTTTTTTATTTGAAAACTGCGATAAATTTTATTATAACAACTTTTATTTGTTATTCCATAATAATATTATGATGCTTCATTGTAGATATATAAATAATTTAAATGTAAAGAATTTCCTTAATTTGTACTCTATGACATTCATTCTGATTTTATATGTCATATTTGTGGCTTTATATGTCATGATTTCACTTTTTCCTCAGTATAACCCCATAACAATATGACCACAATAAGTATTTATTTTTTATGTGGTCTTTATGTGTTTTTTGGTGTTGCAGTACAAATCTAATTTTTCTGTATATTTGAGGGCTGGCTGAGTGTCTGTACCTGGGTCTAAACATTGTAAAACCCAGACAGATTAAATTAAGTTTGCATGTCTGATTTGCAATTAACAGTTCCCTTTTGTTATTTAAACTATACCAAATGTTTTATGTATTAAGAAAACTGTTCCTTCTTCTCACTTCTCTACAGACTTTATGCTGTGTTTAGCTGATCAGCTTGTGAATGCACATCACGTCACACATGCTGGATTTGTGTGTTCCTGGACCAAGTAATACAGTGAGTCATCTTTAACCCTCAATCATCCAAAAATACCAACACATTCACAGAGAAGGGAAGCGCAGAACAGAAGACAAACTGAAACAAGCCAACACGCACATGCACCAATACATTTAAACATGCGAACACCCTCATGCAAACACATATCCCCTGGACAAACAAACATTTTTCCTCAGTGCGACTGGGTGGGAATCATTCTCATGTATCTGTGTGTAGGTGCCGCACAGAGAACATCTGGAAACAGTGCTGTGTGAGCAGCTTTGTGTGTTCTTGGGGACTGCTCGCAAAATTACTTGTCAAACATTTCGACCAGATGGGGTAGGGAGTGGAGAACATGTGTCCTCCTCCCACGAGCATGATTTTTTTTTTGGTTTCCCTCTCATTTTGAAGTGAGGGGAGTTTGGGTGAACCTCACGCTGTAGCCCATTCCTGACCTCTCAGAGAAGAAACACACTCTCACACACACACCGCAACACTGATTTAGTTTTTCATGTTCTGTCTTTTTGGAAGTGAAACGATCGATAGGCTCAAGCATACAACATCCACCTGGTTTGTCCGGTTTCTGGCCAGCAGCAGTGGGTGGAGTGGGACCTCCTAACACCCCGGTGCGAGGAGAGTCTGAACGCATGGCCAAGACTCCACATATGGAGCCACACGTAACCTGAGCTGTTCGCGTTATGCAAAGAAGCCACTCCAGTTACAAATGGCCAACATGTCTCTTGAATGTATTACTGATGCACTAAATAAAAAGAACAAAGCTGTAAATGAATTCCTGTGGCTGTGGTTTTGTAACGCAAGATGCTCCAGGCTCTTAGCATGACCATAACTCACAGGAAAACTCATCTAGTTTCTGCTTTAGAGTGGATGATTTCTTTTTTTATTCTTAAGCTGACAAATGAAAAATGAACAAGCTTGCACTTTTAACAGCAGTGTAGTACGTAAGCAACTATTTAGTGTGTGCATTTATCAAAAATGAAGTTGTACTCATTACAATCCCGAGGAAACTTAAAAATGCAAATATCTCAATTGTTATTTAAAGACAGCTATGAGATTAAATCAAGGGCAAGATAAACTCTTAATATTGTTTTTTTTTTTCATCTGTCATCCAAGACATAATTTAAATATTACCACCTTATGTTATGGCCCTATACTTAACAGTTGCTTTATTTGTTTCTATTTTTTCAATACCAGTCAAAGGTTTGGAACAAATATATATATATATATATATATATATATATATATATATATATATATATATATATATATATATATATATATATATATATATATATATATATATATATATATATATTTTATGTGTTTGAAAGGTTTAATTAAGGCTGCATTTAATCAGAATTACTGAAGACTGGAGAATTGATGTTGAAAATTCAGCTTTGCCACCACATAAATATATTTTAAATTGTAAAAATGTTTCACAGTATTTACTGTATTTTTGATCAAATAAATGCAGCTTTGTTGATCTTAAGAGTCCCTTATTAAAAAGTGTATTATTCCAGTCTTTTGACCAGTAGTGTATTTTTCATCTGAGAAGAAAAATCAGAGAAAAAGTTGATGTATTAAAATATAACTGAGCTATGAAAGAACAACTTCTGAGCAATAAGATTGTCCTCACCTTTATCCCGGAGTACCTGACAAATTATGTTGTGGGATTATTAAATTTATTCTAAATAAACTACAAACATAAAATTCTATAGATTTATCTTGTCCTCACATTCTTTCTTGTAACTCCTCCCTCTCAATGACACACAGCTGACTGAGAGGCTCATTATGCAGCTCATTGTGCAGGCCTTTGTCTTCTCAGGTGTAAATCACAATGATATTCATGATAGTTGACGCCTACTTGCATATGACTTTTACCAACAAAAAGTGTCTTAGAAAATTTTTATCAATATATTGTTTTCTGTGAGTGAGTAAAGATATTTTGTATGTGTTTTATTGCCTTATTCAAGTGTTTAAAAAAAAATAGTTTTTCACTTTCCACGCATACATTTTTTTTTCTCAAAAACTAAATCAAGAACATACATACTGCTCACATATTATAGCCCAGTTTGTGCTGATTACAATGAGACTAGAATTGAGCCATTTAGATGTGTATGAGAAACTGAAAAAAAAGCACAAATGGCAGGGGATGACAAAACTTCTCCAGGCCCCAAAAATAGCATTAGATTCCCTTAGTATTTCCTCATGGGACTCGAACCAGCATCCTTCTATTCACCACTATATGGTGCACCACCCTTACATAAAAAACTGGATGGGGAGATAAATCTTAGTAGTATGCTCATTTCATGTTCGTGATATTTTTCTACTTTCTGTCCTTTCTTGCTTGTGGAATGTGTCATTTTGGTTTACATAACATGAAACATTTAAACATGCAGCATTCGTGCACATTCGCACCACTAAAAAGCACATTCAGGCACCTGATTTGAATTACCATTGGGAAGGCTAATCATCTTTTTCTTCCTTCTTTTTTGTCTCGGGGGTTTTGAGAAGAGATTGCCTCATAGCGTTTATGTTCTGCCTCCTTCCACGGCCATGCCTGTGAAAACACAGAAGGGAATGTTCCTTCACTCAGTGGCTCCTAAAGAGGACAAACAGACCCTTCCTGTGGCCGAGGGCCATGTCTTGAGCACCATTCAGGCATCATGAGGCACAGCGGGTGGTGGGTTAATGGTCAGACACTTGACCTTCCGTGACCTTGTTTATATGTCAGTCCATGCAGTGGCAAGCTGGGGGATGGTTTACACAAACTGCCACAATGTTACTAACATTTCACTGGATAACTTCCACATAGAGTGCTTAAGAAATGTGCTCATGCATATTAGTATTAGGGCTGGGTGTTAATAGGGCAGCTAAAATAATTGTAACTAAATATGATGACATTTGATAATACTCTGTTCCAAAGTTTGGGGTTCATAAAATGTTTTTGAAAGGAGTCTACAATGCTCACCAAAAACCTTTTAAAAATATATTTTATAGTAATTTTTTAGTAGACATTATTCCAGGCTTCAGTGTCACATAATCATTAGAATATGCTTATTCTATGCTCAATTATTATCTAGAATTATTTTTGCTATTATTATTATTATTATTTGCAATTATTTGATGAATATCAAATTCAAAAGAACAGAATATGTTGTTAATTTATGAATGTTATGTTATTCATATATTTGACCAACAACCAGCAAATTAAAAACTTTTAATGCAGGAAGTAAAATATAGTGATTAAATATGATTAAAATAATAAAAACTGTAAACTGTATATTTCTACTAATAGAATTTCACTAAATTAATACAAGAAAGAAGTTTCTCAATAACTTATTATTTAATAACAATTATTTACAGGTACCAAAATAACAAGACATAATAAAAATAGCAATATTTATCTACATATTTTTTTTGTATACACAGACACATTTTTGCCAAATTTTAAGAAATGCTGCAGTCAGATCTTAGATATATGAAAATTGACAGTCAGAAAATTTGAACTGATTCATGTTAAAATCCACAGTGTATCATATTATTATAATGATGTTATATCATTATGATTATTTTATTTAAATTAAATCATCATAAGTACTCGGTTTATGTTTCTAGGCGGAGATAACTGGGGCTGCGAGACTGTGGTTTGCATGCAGTGATGCTCCTGTTAAGCTGCTGTGCATTTCTCCAGTGTTCATAATTCACAATTGATTTGTCAGGGGAAGAGCGATCCAGTGTAGTGTACATATCAGAGGTGTCTAAACATTACTCCTAGATGGCCACTGTCTTGAAAAGTTGAGTTCTGATCCTAATAAAACACACCTGAACTTCAAACTTCCAGGCAAGTCTGTTGTAGCTGGTTGGAGGTATATTCTGCAGGACGTTGGCCCTCCAGGACTAGGATTGGACACTCTGCCCAATTTGAGCTTTATTTCATGTTCACAGCACAAATATTGTAGGATGAGTTACATACTGAAGTTTAATACTTATGATTAGAGGTTTGTACAAATTGAAGCATCAGTAACAAATAGTGCATGTGAAAGATCTTTAATCTTTAAAAGGCTGGGAAATAATTTGTGAAGCAAAATTGCAGATAAATGAGCACAGCTGAGCCCAAAGCTCCCAAATTGTTTTTAAATGGCAACATAACTTCCACCGGCCAACTTCCAACTGTCATGACAAAAGCTTCTGAAATCTATAAATACACTAAAACGACACATGCATAATGGCCTCTAAATTCCTCCTTTGTCTGTCCAAACAAAACGAAGGGCCTGTTCAAACAAGCAGTGATCAGACTGACCAGGACCAGGCCTGTGCTCACATCTGATGCCAAATGTGACATTGATATCTTCAATGGATACTTAAAAAAAATAAGGAAACAAACAAATGGCGAGCCAAAAAGAAACTCAGCGACAAGCAGCTGTTGAGTAAAATGTGGAACGATGGTAGATTACCGGAGCCACTGAATGTGTCTATCAAACACATTCAGGAGGTGAGAATTGAGCTCCCGTCTGAAAATAGGCAGATGCCGAGGAGCTCACAGGAATCTGGATTGCATTCCTGTAGAACGAATGTGACTGGAGTCACTTTCTCCAGGAAAAGCAGGAAACAATACAGGAAAACCTGTTCTCTACAGCGTGACAGCCAACGCTCCCTGCTTCCTTTCCAACTATTGCCTGCTTTCCTGTCTTTCTTTGGTATGTGTATATTTGTGAGTGTGAGTGTGTGTGGATATCTGACCCCCTGTCATCAAACTAAATGTGGACATCACTGTGGGAAATGACCCTCAAGATACTGGCCCAGGTCAGAGAAACTGTCTCACACTTATTCTATTGCACTGATGGCATCATTCTATTGTTCGGGGGATGGATGGATGGATTGACTTTTGGACATTTTTCAAAATATCTTCTTTTGTGTAACATGGAAGAAAGGAATTTATTGCATGTTTGAAATAACTCATGAGGATGAGTAAATTATGACAGAATTTTATTATTTTATAGATGAACTTTCCATTTAAGAGAGAATTCTGCATTCCTTTTTGAATTTCCAAGTGGTATTTTCCTCTGGTTAACTTAAAGACACATAGGAAAAGAGACAGACCCTGAAACAACATTCTGCAAACCAGAAATGGACAGAGAAAAAAAATCAGACTGGGATTCACGGAGGAAACCGATTTTAGTGGAAAGTGCCGTGGCGGACTGAGATATGGTTATTTTCTTTGAACTGCGTTTGTGACACATCTGTACCGGTTTTATTTCTGGACTCTTTTAAGATCAATCCAATGAGGGCATACAGATGGAATCCATTATAACTTCCTGCCAGATCCATCCCTGAATTGACTGAATTGTCTATCTTGGGGGCTTTTCATTTGTAGATGATTTACAACAAGGCAGCCTGATTTAAACAAATTTTAAAGGTGAAATATGTTTTGTTTTGTTATTTTAGGATTTTTTGATCCCTGTCCCAGTTTAAAGTGCAGTGTTGGCTTAAGAGACTTTATTCATGTGCTGAAATTAACCTGCATTGACCACTGTATTTCTGCATGGCTGCTTTATAAATATTTGTTGATTATACTTTATGAGGAGTCTTAGTATTTGTGCAAAATGCCAAATATAAAGGCTTCAGAGGTTCAGTTGGGTTTTCAAACATTTAGTCAAAAGCAGAGAGACACGTGCCTTAACGTAACTTTTTAATCTCTCTTGACAACAAAAACTTTTTATAATGATTGTAGTTGAAACTGATAACATGCCAGTTGTCACCAGCAACCAATAAATGATGCAATACAACTCAATAGACCACTTACAGCTGGTTGGTTTGACTCTAATCACTTTAAAGTTATGAGGGCTAAATTGTTCATGAAATGCAGTGAAAACTTCAGAACACCAAGCTCTGTGTTTCTTGCTCTCTTTCCAAATTCCCCTTCATTTGTTCTAAACTCCTCCATCATTTCTTCTCTCTTTTCTTTCTTTATAGCCTGTTGTCCAAGCTGAGCATGGGCAGATGTTTGACTTTAGCAGTTGTCTCAGGAGGGAGGGCTCTCCATGTGCTAATAAAACATCCTCACCACACCCAACAGAAAGCGTAACCCCAACAGTATGGGAAACAAAACACAACTCCCATTTAACGGAGTAAAAAAACAAGAATGTGAAAAAACACACAATTCACATCCTACACATGTGTCTGCTTTTGCACTCACATAGAGGTCTACAGTGGCTGTCAAAATCATGGACACTTAGGATACACTTAAAAATGCATAAAATGCACTTAAAGTCATTGCAGTAAAACCAAATAGTTTTTATTTGAAATAAACATCTCAGGTTAAGAATGTAACCATGGTTCCGAGTAGGGAACGAGACACTGCGTCCTCTAGGGGTCGCTATGGGGAACACCTCATCGTGACCCGTGTCTAAAGCATCATTGAAAAAACACCCACGAGTTGGCCGGTGACAGCCCTTGACGTCACTACTGGCTCGACTATGGATAAATAGATAAAAAAACACATCATTCACTTCTTCGTCTGAAGCTTGCGACCGAAGCATGGCAGGGAACTAGAGGACGCAGTGTCTCGTTCCCTACTCAGGGAACCATTGTTAAATTTGTAACCTGAGACGAATGATTTTTTTTTTTTGGGACAATTTGTTAAAATAAAGAATCCATTTAAAACTATTCTAACTATTCGAGCCGTTCATGCCAGACTGAGGAGAGAGGTGTTGTAATAATGTAAAATATGTGAAAAATAATGTTTTTCGAACAACCTAGTATGAGAGCATGTTCTATTACACCCCCAAAACAAAGCATAATAGGAACCCGTTTAAAAGAAAGATTTGTTCAAAATTAGATTGATTTGATTCTCAATTTCGACTCACTGATGAAATCTGGTCATAATGGTTTTTGAGGCAACAGCTCATCATCTAGTAAATACGTAATAAGATTTTTAATATAGTACACAAGTTGCATTGACTACTTTTATGGTACATTTACACATGAGAGATGGAAAAAACCTGTGCAATTAAAAAGACAAACGCATAACACAAAAGTCTGCCTAAACACAAATTAATAAATTTTTTTCTCATCATTGATGCCAGTTGTATCTGTACTAACGTGGGTTTGGGAGCCAAATACTTGATTTATCTGTCGTGTTCTGGCTCTGATGTGGGTTTAATCACAAGCTTCATTTCATCACATCATATTTCTCTCTCTCACTCACTTGCTCTAAGCTCGTTCTGTCTTAGCTGACTGAAGAGGACAGAACACACCACATGACCAGTCCTAATGGGTGCTCATTGGGTGGCTTGGCAGCTCTTAAAGTGATTTATTGTGATGTCTCTTTCAGACATCAATATAACCCTTAAAGTAAGACCTAAGGGATATATCAAGAAGAATAAAGCATAATTCCTAACCCTTTAAGAGCAGTCATTTCATAGCTTAATACTTCTCACCCAAACACACAGTGCTGTTTTTACTCATACAGATTTTATTCTTCGTCTACATGGTTTTCACTCCAATCTCTCTCATTCTCTCTCTCTCTCCGTATAGTCTGATACAATATATCAGACTGAGGCCTATCTGCAGAATTAGCATGAGACGAGAACTGAAAAAGAAAACAGGGATTCTGCATTGTAAATTCAATCATTTTTGTGTGAGCCTGGAATGGCATGCAGTTGTAAAGCATGTCTGGGTTTTGGAGTCTATTTTTACAGTAAATCTTTTGAAGCATGAAGTGTTATTAGTGTTGGAGAAAGCTGGAACAGAGTGGAATGGGTTTTGCCAGCAAAGGCTTGTGAGATCGATCCATCATGGAGGGCACGCACATGCTTCTCATTATATCTGCCATCATAATCATATCTAAACTGAGGTCATGCTGTTGGACTGTCATGTTTTCATTCGACGTATTTCTCACACAAGCATTTTGCATGTGATAGATACCTTGGAAAGCTTATTCAACACAGTAACCTGATAAATAATATCTGTATGAACTCATGAAAATGACTCATGAAGATAAAGTCTTCTATCTAACATTCTAATTACAGTGCTTGCAAGGCAAGGTAATCCTCAAACATTAGAATTTTCATCTTCTCTATAATTTTCTGCAGTTAATTCAGCTTGAACACACACGCTTTCAAATTCAGACTTTTTCTTTTAGGAACTTTCAAAGAAATAAAGAAATCTCTTAGAATGTTCAACATTGATATAAATCAACAGTAATGAGGTCACTGAAATAGTTGCATAATGAATTTGTGATCAGTGAGTCTTCTTGCATTTATTTGCATATTAAATCGTGTCTGTTTTCTTTTTCCTCGCATCTTTATGGCAGATTCCTTCTGTTTTGTCTGAGATATGTATGGTTTATGTTTAGTCCAGTGTTAATTCACCTTCTGCCACTCGATGGCAACATAAGACCAGTAAAACCTACTTTCACAGCAGACAGCGATGCTGTTCCATGTTGCAGTCCTGCCCTCTAATGGTCAAACATACAATCTTCTGTGGACATCGCAATTATCATGCACATCATATTTCATAAGACAGCAAAGTCTAGTAAAAGCAAAGGCTGCTGGGAAAACATTAAACAGATTGTTTCTTTGATCCCCAAACATTCGTCATCTTCAAATGCATCACTGAGCTGCATCTGCCAATGTAATGCATTCAGTAAAAATTTATAAACCTACCTACTACTAAACCATTGTATTCAAAAAGTGGTCGTTTTAAATGGATTTTGAAATGCATGAGACCTGACTGAAAGTGTTGAGCAACACTGAGAAACTAAAACCTGTATAGCTACTGAAATTATCTCTGTCTGTATGCTAAACGATTATTTTAGTAAAAAAGAAATGTACAAAGTATTTATAGTCTTGTTGCAGGTGTGTGTGTGTGTGTGTGTGAGAGAGAGAGTGTATTGTTTGCCTCTAATGTATTTGCTCTGGGCTTGAGCACAGACTCGCAGGTTCTATGCATCAAATATTTATCTCACAGTAACTCTTATGTCTTAAATAATTCTCAAAGAACTCTGGCAAAAGCAAGCCCTTACAACCCCAGACACGCTTCAACCAATAGATTCAAGGAACTACAGAGAGAGAGAGAGGGAGAGAGAGAAAGAAAACTATTGGGGAAAACCCAAAACTGACACGAAGTGAGAGATGTATAGAAATTGTTTAGTTTAACTTTAAAATCATGTCTTTATCTAAACTAAACTGACGTGCAGTACAAGCATCAGCTTCAGCACTTCTTTTATATGGTTTTGGTAAAGTTAATAAACTTGTAAATTTTTCGTGTTTAACAGATTGACCCGTATGATTTTCTGTGGAACATAAAAACAGATATTTTGCAGAATGTTCACATTTCAGATAAAGGCAACAACAAATAACAAAGGACTGTCAAACTCCCCCCAAAAGAAAATAAAAATTCTATATAATGTGTGTTTTTGTTTAATGTTATTTATTATTATTATTATTATTTTTTTTTGCATGAATAAGGTTCAATTAATTTCTCTCTGCTGTAGATTTCAAAATCTTAATTCAGATTAGTAAGGCATGTTAATAGCATATTCAATTTTGAAAGATACATAATGACAATTATTTTGGGGGGTGAACTTAAACACTTTATTCTTTTAACACTTTTATTTCCCTCCACAGAACCATAAGAATGACTGATAAAATCCTAGATCTAAAATTTCTCCATGGCTATACTATTTATTTAAGCAGAAGCGTGACTACAGAAGGCCTAATTATTTTGTAATGCAGTTTCATTGTTGTTGAAATTATAGTTTAACATTACTTAATCGAGACTGGACTGTACTTTAGCGAAATTTAATTCACTTCATCCGTACATCTATTGGAACGTGACAACTGAACTAAAAGTGCGCGAACAGAACAGGTGCCGTTGAGTATATAATTGTGGCGGTAAAGGAGAATAACAAACATTATTTATTTGGAATTTGTTGAGGAGAAAAACAAAAGCCTTTCTGTTAAATGTAAACAGGCCTGGTTCAGGCCAGCCCTGAAATTTAAGCTCAGAACTTTAAAAGTTTCTATTTACGAAATGTTTTTGCAGTGTTGAACAATGTAGCCAATCACAGACCCATCGTTTGATTTATTGAATGCAATAGCCAATCAGAGGTCTTTAAGTTAGTCTTGACTGCTAAAAAAACGCACGTTTTTGTTTCAGTGCTGAGTAGTGCACGCTCGGGAATAATCTCATTATGACAAAGTTTAGAAAATATAAATAATAGATTCAGTGCAGTGTAGACCTTTGTGAGATTGGGATTACCTGAAATGAGAGGCTTTTTACTGGTTATAACAATTCTGAACTTCTAATTGGAGCTTTAAGGACTCGTGTCAATACAGTTTTCATGTTTATATTGAAATAAATTAACATTGTGCATGCATTTACTTATTGTAGGCTATATGTTTATGGCTTATTGTGACTCACTTACTGAGGAATAAAAGCTGCAGTCAGTTAACTAAGAAAATTGAGCTTCGACTGACCTTAAGTCATGTCACATGTAACAAGACTTTGCAGTTTTACGGATCAAATAGAATACTGGCTTGACTTTGATTGCATGTTCCAGTAAACATTCTGCTGCTAATCTTTAATTTTTTTTTTTTTTTTTCAAAATTCTTTCTTTGCATGACTCTTTCCAACTACATGTCAGAATCTGAGTGATCACAGTGGCAAACGTGGGAAGAAATGCCATGTATCAACATCAAAAACCTGTATTAGTTTGTGTTAAAGTGCAGCAAGAATCACTGTATTTCTTAACATATTCTTCTCAGTTTTTTCTTTGCATTACTCTTTTATGTCTTTTCATAAACACTTTTTGTGAATATGTTCTTGTCTTTTCCAAGTCTTTTACTTGGTTTGAGCCATCACATCAATTGGCAAAAATGGTAAGAAATGTTGTGTGACAACAGACCTGTATTAACATGTTAAAATGCAACATACTGTATATCTTTTATTCTGCAAATCAATGTATTTTGGAAGATATTCTTCTGTTTCATTCTTTGCATGCCTATTTCTAACTACATGGCATGGTTTTAGCCATCACAGTGGTTAGTACAGTAAGAAAGATCATGTGATAACAAAACAATTAACTTGTGTTAAACTGCATCTGTTTTATTTTTATTATTATTCTGGAAATTCAGTTTATTTTCTGAACATGTTCTTCTGTCCCTTTTTGTTGTTGTTGCATGACCTAACCATTTCCATGCCTTTTTTTAAACCATCACAAGTGTGAATATGGTAAGACAGATCATGTGACAACACAAAAAAATTTGAATTAATGTGTTAAACTGCAACATATTATTATTTTTTATTCTAGAAAATCACTGTATTTCTGAGCATGTTTTTGTCAATTTCTTTCTTCGCGTGACTCTTTCTCAACTACATGACATGGTTTGAACCGTCAGTTGTAAACATGGTAAGAAATGTAATCTAACAACATCAGAAACATATTCCAAGTTGTGTTGCAATGTAGCATGAATCTATATTCTGGGAAATCACAGTATTTCTGAATATGTTCATTTGTTTCTTTCTTTGCATGACTCTTTCCAACAACATGCCGTGGTTTGAGCCACCACAATAGTGAAAAATGGTAAGATAACAGCAATACTGGAATATATTAAAGGACATTTTAAAAGATTTAAATCACTGAATCACTGGTTCAGAACAATTGATTTGCAAAAGTTTAAAAAAAGCTTCAGAAAGCAATGTTTCAAAAGCATGCAACACTGGTGTACTCTGTCGTATTTTGCATTTTTATGGTTTTCAAATAACGACGGACTTAGGGACCCATCACTGATGAATTATCGAGAAGTGTGAGGGGGTGTTAGGTGTTTTAATTAGCAACTGACCCTAAGAGATTCATAGGTAGCAAACATCTGCATACTGTATGTTAATGAACATGCCATCAGGACACTCTTGGCATGCATATGCCCAACTATGTCTAAAGTCAAAGTGTGAGTGTAACAATGAGACTGAATTTGGTTAACAAGCTCTCAAATGAATGCAGCATTTAGATGTGTCCATCAGCAATATATATTGACATGACTCGACTGCTCAACCCAGATGGTGTGGGAGCGTGAGGGGCCACTGAGGGCCATTGAAGTACTCGGCATTTGTTTACTACACTCTTCCTACCGCTGTCAGGGGAAAAAATGAGAAACACTCAAAACATAACATCAGAACACTTGAGCTTAGTGAGCCGTGTAGTTCAGTGATACTGGAAGAATTACAAGTGTAACGAGACAGGGAGAACATTGGAGGAATGTAGAACCAAGAAAAAGTCTGCTTTACTGCTTTATTCTCAACATTTCTGACAGAAACGAGTGTATAATACTGTATGTTGACATTCTGAACAGTGACTCACAGAGTAGAATCATGCCAAGAATAATGCTTGTGTAGAGCCTTATGAAGTCTGTTTTATCTTTTCTCAAATTCCATGGTTTCATTCTCCAGTTTTCCATAGTTTTAATGGTTGATTTAAATTTAAAAAAGTCAAAAAGTCTTTAAAGTCATAAAACTTTTAACAATTTACTAATTTATCAGAATGTTAACACTTACAGTGCCGTATGAAATGTTTTATTCTTTATCTATTTTTTTTGTGAATTTCTAAAAACTGGTACTAATCAAATAAATCCAAACTTTAGCAATTAATTGTAATTGTGTACAATTTTAACAATTCCTGCCATTTCTGGTAAAGTTTTACTGGTTGCACTTTATTTTACAGTACGTGTACTAACGTGTACTAATAGTGTACTTACAGTGTATTTATCTAAGAAAGTTCTGGTAACACAAGGTAACTACATGGGGTAGGGTTAGGTTTAGGGGTAGGTTCAGGGTTAGTACCTAGTTATTACATAGTTATTGTAATGACTATAATAAGTACATAGTATGTACATGAGGAACAGGACTGTAAAATAAAGTGCTACCGTTTTACTGTTTATATTCAAATATAGATGGAAATTTGTGTGATATTCCTTTAAAATAAAAAAAAAGGCATTATTATTATAATTATTATTATTTTTTACTACTACTACTACTGTGTAAAATACATTTTATTACTATATACTTTCTTATTCTTTATAACTGCAAATTTGGCATTGAGAGAGAAAGAGATAGAAAGAAAGGAAAGTGACAGATAGATCAGGTGAACAGGCCATCACTCTATAAATAACTCTACTAGGAGGGTGATTTCACCCTGACGTTTTCTCTCCTCCACCAATTTTCCTTTAAATCAGTCTTAAGACATGCCACTCTTTCTGCACACCTCATTCCTCCAATAACACAGAGCCGTGCTGACCTCTATCTTTGTTCCTCCTGTACTCTTTGAATCTCATGCTCTTTCATTCAGAACCTTACATGTTTTCACAGTCTTATTATTGTGCTCTTTTCTTCCATTCTCTTCCTCTTAAAGTTATCATTTCATCATTCGTTCATTAATCCCTGATTGCCCTCCTGTTCTCATCAGTATTAGCCACACTGCTCATTCTGCTTTGTCTCTCCTGCCTTCACACGTTCAGCTCTTACATCCCCTCATCATTTCCTCCCACTCTCTCTCTCTGACAGGTACCCCTGTGTGGACAGATCTTTGAGGCTTAAGTTCTGTAACTATCCTCGGGGGATGTGGTGACTAGCCGCTGTCAGAGAAGCCAGGATTAGGCTGTCTGCTAGAGGCCTGCGGATGACAGCAGTGCACCCCCCCCCCCTTTGGCATGGCTGGAGGACCCCCATAAAGTTGAACTGTAGATAAAACCAAATTACTGATCAAAGCTTCTGGATTTTGTTGTGGGTACATTACAGTTACTTTGAAATAAACATAATTTTAATGTGTATTCTATGCCACTGGCTCTCTAGTGGTCTGTGAAGGCATGCAAATGGTCTGTATATTTTTAAAAAAACAAAAAACAAAGGTAAATTGTAAAAACAAAACTGTATATAGACAAAAAAATCAACTTTTTGAATTAACAATAAAATAACATATTAATCTGCTAATTGCATTTTAATATGCTAAAACTATCGCTTATCACCTATCTCTCAAGTGAACACTCTCTACAATCTGAATTAGGAGTGTCAATGGTCCACTTGAGAGATAGGTGATTGTAATGCACTTATAAGTCTGCGATCCGCCATAATGCAAGAAGAAGAAGAATGCCTCATGCGCTTGTTGCTGTGAAGTGCATTCACAAGAGTTCTAACAGTTCGGACATTGTGTGAATCAGAGGTAAAAAAAAAAAAAAAAAAACTTTATTAATAATTGTCAGTTTCTTACACATAACGATCATTTTCTGTCTTTACTAGGGCCGGGACTTTGACGCGTTAATTGAGATTAATTAATTACACAAAAAATAACGCGTTAACTAAGATTAATCAATTACAGAAAAAAAATTCCCGCATTTGTAATAACGTATTTTTGCACCGCGGAACGTTTCTCACTGGATGAGTTTCGGCGGGACCGATTATACTGGAGCACCAACTAGTGTTCGCATATCACCGCAGCACACATCGAGCCTCAAGTATCACCTCAACGCAAAACATATAGCAGCTAGCGTGGACTTTACACTTTATGTTGAACTATGTATTATTTTGTTGGTGCAACAGTTTATGTTGAACTCTTTATTGTTTTGGCCAAGGTTATTGAGAGTTGGACTTAGTATGTTATGGCCTCTGAAGCAACAGAGAGATGTTTTCTAATAGTCAGGGTTTCCAATGTTCTGAATGTAATTGACAGTATTGTGTTTTACTTAAAAAACACTTTACAGAAGGTTCCAGCACCTATAAGCTTCTTGAATTTCTGAAATGTATTATTTCTAAATTGTTTCTAAATATGCTATTGCTACACTTCATGGCAAAAATTGCACTGGTCTGCTAGACTTGGTTGAACAAAAATAAACAATATTTTGTTGCTTAAGCTTATGTATTCAGTCATTATTCAATGGTATACTATAAATCCATGTGAACAAAAAATTTACTTCTCACTGTTCTCAGCAGTGTTGTAGTCGAGACCAGCTCATTCGAGTCCGAGTCCAGATCGAGTCCAGAGAGGGTCGAGTCCGAGTCAAGACCGAGTTCAGAAAGGGTCGAGTCCGAGTCAAGACCGAGTTCAGAAAGGGTCGAGTCCGAGTCAAGACCGAGTTCAGAAAGGGTCAAGTCCGAGTCAAGACCGAGACCAGAGAGATTGGGTCTGAGACAAGACCTAAAGAAATCTTCAAGAGTATGTCAAATGTTTGGTGGAAACAATAAAGGTTAAAAGTGCCACATAGTATATGGTGTAAAGGTAATTTTATTAGTATTATGGAGTGTTACTTGTCAATATTAAGTGCTCATTTTCACATAACATCGTTGTACCACTATACACATCCATATAACCTTTCTAGTACACATAACATTACTGTACGACTCTATATTGTAATTCTACATAACACTTCTAGTACAAGTAACATTACTGTACCACTATACCTGTAAATGTTCAACTGTAACAGCTTTTACATAACTTTTAACCTTGAAGCTTAACTAATGACTGATAATATCCTTACAATGTCTTGGATTATGTGCACTTTAGATGTTGTGAAGATTACAGATGGGCATAATTTTTTTTTTTTTTTATAAATAAGTGAGGAGACCATCCTGCTACCCAACCAAGCACGATGTGGTCTCATGATCAATCCAACCAGACTTAAAACTCTCTCTACTGGCGCAGAGGAAGTGGGGACTGACAAAAGTTACCATTTCATCACTTTCTGTAACAGCAACGGATAATCTAATGCTAATTTCACTGGATGGTGGGTTTTAATGCAGGGTAAAATACACACTAGTCAAAGTTTTTTTAGTTACGGAGGGCATACACACAAGAGCCGACTGACTATCCAAAAAAATGTCATGCAAAAGTGTGTATGTGCCAGGGGAAGAAAGCTGGTTGAAATGCCATATAAGTTCAATGCCTTCTGTCAGACATTTTTTTTGGGGGGGGGGGTTAGTGTTGAGACAGTCAGTCTGTGTCTGTATTCATTATATAATTTAATTAAACAATATTTGTTTTTTTTCTGTGACCATTTTGTCCTACTTTGTAAAAATAACACAGTTGAGAGCATGGGCGTAGGTTTAGGGGGGGACGCTAGGTACTAGTCCCTATCAATATTTTGAGATGACAAATTTGTCCCCACCAATATTTAGCAAGCTCCTTTGAACTGCTATTTGGATCTTTGCGCTGCTATTTGGATCGATTCTAACGGCCAGGACAACGACAGTACAAGAAACGCCATAATTTGATTGGCGGCGGGGTATCTGACAGGCTACACGCGCGGGCCGGGACTACTTTTGTGCTTGCACTAGCAGCGAGCGGGTGGTTTGTGTGCACGCGCATGTTGACGACACCGACGGTAAGTTACAAGGGCTGTCTCTCTGCCACATACAAAGGCCAGAGTAAAAACATTTTAATATTCCGGGTTTTTTTTTGCCCCCTTTTGTACTTTTTAGATGCCACCCAAGAAGAAGAAAGGGGACATAAAAAGCTTTTTCATAAAGCAGAGTCGGCAAAATAACTAGCTAGCCACAAAAATAAACTAGCAGTAGTGACTGACCAGGCTTTCAAATGCATATTCTGTGGAAAATAGTATTAACTGGCGATAGTATTACCCAGGATGATAGAATGCTACTTTAGCAAGTAACTGAATGTCAATTAGCCTGTAAATTACCTTAAATTAGAATCTTGCAGTCAACATAAACGTGAGTCTACTGGAGGGTAAATAGTGTTTATAATAGAAAAACGTTATTATATTTATTTATTTAGATTGTGTCCTTGTGGCAGAGTATTTGTTGTTAGTGTAAATACTAATGTACATAATAATTTATCTTAATAAAACGTTTAGTTGTTCAACATTACACAGTCTCAGATTTTTATTTTTTTGAGAGTGCATTTTTGAGATTATACAGTTATACTAAATCACCATTAAATCACTAGCATCTTACAACTAAATAATTATTATGGGGGTGTCCCCACCAAAGCTGAGACCAAACCTACGCCCATGGTTGAGAGAAATAATGTAGCAATGTGGCTTTCTGGAAAGCGGGATCACTACAGGCGGATGGCAGGAGGGTAACTTAGGCCGGTGACACACTGGCTGCGTGGCGTCTCTGCTGCGTGCTAGAAGCGTGGTGGCTGCTTCGCGTTTTCTGTGTCTTTACACACCAGAAGCGTGTCTGACGACTCGGCGCTGGCACGCTGCTGTATGTGACATAAAGGGAGGCTGCCGAAAAACCAGGCTCTTGTCTTCATGACAACAATATCAAATTTTTTTTTTTTTTTTTTTTTTTTTTTTACACACCTACTGATAGGACACCGTCAACAGTATTGACGGCAAAATAGAGTATGTTTGACAGGTGCAATGTTTGAAAATCGATCATTATTAATTTATTTTTTAAATTACATTTATATCTGAATTTATGCCAACCTATAGACTTTCAAATATCAAAATATCATGAATTAATATGTATTTGTGTACAAAATGACATATAAACACATTTTCCTAGTATATTTTGCCTGGAAACGCTTCCAACATGCACGCGTGTCGCGTGAAAAATAGGCGTCGGTTCTATTTCTAGCATGCACGGGTTTTCCGCGCGTCTCACGCAGGCACTCTGCAAGATCTAACCTGTTAACATGGGAGCCGAATTAAAAACAGACACGCCACGCAGCTGAGACGCTTGCGCCACACATCCATTGTGTCGCTGGCCTAACGTCTCACGTCAAAAGAAAATCACCAGTCATTGGATGTCTCAAACATACATCAATTTAAATAAACATTAACATACAGTAATAATCATGAAATATTTTGATTGGGACTCGAGTGGACTCGGGCATAAGTCCGATTCCTAATATGTTTGAGTCCGAGTCAATACCGAGTCAAAATGCACACGAGTCCATGACAAGACCGAGACCATTAAAATACGGTCTCGAGACCGAGTCCGAGACCGAGTCCGAGTCTCGAGTACTCAACACTGGTTCTCAGGTCAAATATTTATCTGCGATTAAAATGCGATTAATTTCGATTAATTAATTACAAAGCCTCTAATTAATTAGATTAATTTTTTTAATCGAGTCCCGGCCCTAGTCTTTACACATATATGTATCGTCACAAGCCGCAGGGTTTAACATGGATTTGTCTTTGCATGTTTCTTTATACTTTCATAGATTCTGTTACCATTTTCCATGCATTGTACGGCTGAGAGACTTCAGCGACAACAGCTAAAAATCCTAATTTGTGTTCTAGTTAAGAAACAAAGTCACCTATATCTTGGATGCCCTGGGGGTAAGCAGATAAAGATCTAATTTTCATTTTTAGGTGAACTATCCCTTTAAACAAGAACCTCTTTTGACAAACATTCTTAACTTGGTATTGAAAGCTTCTTACATTCCCACATAAAAACACATCGATAAGCCATCAGCATTCACAGTGAAGCATCACGGCACTCCATTGCTTTGAGCAGCACCTCAATGGCGATTAAAGGTCTCGGCAGAGCACATGCTAAAATATTTATGACTGGCTGTTACGTGGTTGATGGTGGCCCTTTGAGCCACTTGGACTGTATGGGACCTTTATCTATTTGACCAGCTAATTAGCGACAACCCTCTCTATGCTAGCTAATATTGACTAGTTGCATAAGCATCAATGACAGATAAATTTGTTTAGCAAGCTACTGCATCACTCTGCAGCCCTGCAGGTAATAAGAAACAGAGCCAAACCACACATCCCCATTTTCTTCAGCAAGCCCAGTGAAGTCCCTGCTGAAAAACACTGCATAGCTGCTATCCAGCATCTGTTGTGTTGTGGTTGCTAGTTTTTCTAGCATGGACTGCTGCTATGCTGGGGTCTCAACCAGGCTTCTTAAAGAAAGAGTTCACCCAATTCTGTCATCATTTACATCACTTACATTTCATTTTTAAATAAAACTGATTTTTTAAATAAAGTTGATATAAATATGAGATGAAAAAAAAATGTGAAATGTTGCCTTGGCAATAACTGAAATAGATATAAGTTGAAGAACTAAAATTACTAAAACTAAAATATAATTTAATAAAATGTATTGAAGCTATTTAGAATGATAAAAAAGTAATAATGTCAAAAACATAAAATTACAAAAACGCTTGGATTAGAGCAATTTAAAAATGTTGCCTTTGCAATTAACAAATTCAAGTTGAAGAACTAAAATGACTAAAACTGAAACGTAAATACAAATGAATTAAATCTATATACTGTTGAAATCAACAACAACAAACTGTAATAAAAATGACATAAGCACATAATAAAATTACAAAAACTGACCTAAAATTAAAATAAGTGAAAATATAGAAATAAAAGCTGTTGTAATAGAATGTGAATAGATAAAACTAAAATAACAGACCAAATACACAATTAACTTCAGTTGAACACAAATCTCAGTTTTTGTAAAATTGTACATACATTGACAGCTCAATGTCTTTATAATTCCATTATAAAATATGATTATAAAATTGATTTAATTGATTTAGTGATATGTAATGTTAATATAATTTTTTTTTTTTTGAAAGCATGTTACAGCACACATTTCTTTGTTACTGAGCCACAGTTGCACACGTGTTTTTTCTAAGTTTTGGAGCTTGAACATCCTAGTAAAGCTAAACGATTGCTAACCAACAATGACATTTCCTGCCATCACACATACATTTCCTATACATGTATTTGATGTTTTCATCTGAATGAATTTTGAGCGTTTACTCAACCACAGTATGCCACTAAATCACTACCTTTCAGATGTTACGACAACATTCAGCTGTTTATGATGTACGTCTCATGGGACAGGGTCACCTTAGTGGTCAACAGCGAACATACTTTGTGTTTTAAAACAGTGAATCAAGGTTGCAGTGAATAAAGTTACAAAACACATTGCCTCAGGCTGTATTTGTTGGTTTCCTTGCGTGAACCAGACATCTGTATTGATTAAAAACGGGCACATCCACCTCAGCCTCCTCTGGGGGCATTTTACATGGCCATCCAATCAGAAACCATTGGGCCATTACCATTGTAATGTAATTTGTCTGAGTGTGGCGTGAGAGAAATGTCCAGCGAGGGATAATGGGCACGTGAGAAGACAAACTGCAGCGCTGGGCTGTTTAAGCTCCATTGGTTTCCTTGTTATGCAGCCAGTCTGAATGTGAGTGCTCATTGATGGCAGGGTTTAAATTGCATCCCTAGATTAACCCCAAATAAGTGGGATGAATGTGTGGCCATTTTTCACCTCGGGCTGACAAAAGCGACTCGAGTAGAACCACCATTTTTAACCAGTAAATTTTATTTATATATAACAACAGTACAAAGTGAATCCTTGGCTTGCAAAATAGGTGTGCTTCATATTTACAATAGGTACACAGTAATATAATAAAACCAAACGAAACAAAAGCAATTAAAAAAACAAGACCGACTTTTTTTCTTTTTAAATACTTTAACTCTCTTACAATTTTCACAACACTTAAAAAACAAGAAGAACAGACAACCATAAGTGTTATTATTATCATCGTCATCATCGAGGTCATTATTATTTCTATGTACTATGTTACAGAAGTCCAGTGTCTACAAAGAGAGATTCATTTATAGCTTTGCGTGATTAAAAATGGAAGGATATTCACCTCAAACTGACTACAAAAGCCTTTCTCGCTCTCGCTTTTGTTTCCTACGATTAGTAATATGAAGAGAATATGAACATTTCACTTGTTCGTAGCATGCTATTCCATCACAGAGCAAAACATGAGCTAAAAACAATAAAAGTGCACTAAATTGATTCCAAGACTGTAGATTTGTGCCAAATATATAAGATTAGCAGCAGTTGTGACCGCCACAGATGACTGCTGATATTTCAGAAAGCTGCCTAGCACTGTCAAATTTTACTCTGCTCTGCAGAATAGCGCAATAAAAATTATAATTAACTTTTTTCTCTTTTTTTGAGGGATCAAATATCTTCAAATAGACATTAATAAGTATTGAGCTACTGAAATCTCTCTCAACAAAGTGCAATTTCCTGTGCCACATCATTTCGAACAAAACGTTAGGACCAGAATATATTTTGTTCTTAGATTAATTATTTTTTTTTTATGCAGGAGAGACGTCCCTCCTCGACTAATGTGGCAGCAAACAAGGTTCACATTAAAACTGAATTGCATCCTGGGAAAACCTCAGGTGCTGCGGAAGGTCTCTTGCCCTTATAGAGATGGGATGAGCTCTGATAAACGGAAAACAGGGAAGACTATGGATAACCAAAAGTAGGAAGCTTTGTCATGTACCCTAATGTCACTAACATGCGACATGTCATGGAAATTCATATATGTTATGAATATACAGTGTGTGTTAGTTAGAGAAATGTGCGTTTGTTCAGAAATAGTGGAATTACTATAGGTCGTCCCTAACTTCAAGTAATAGTTCATCACAAAATAGAAAATCTCTTACTTTCTTCCAGTGAACACAAGAGGAGAACATCCAAACATTCTCAAATCAATATACATTTACTTGACAAGTAAAATTATGTAAGATAAGAAGTTTTTAGAAATGTTTTTAAAATCGAGTTTTTGCTTGAAATAAAAAATATTAGCGATAATTTTGACACTGACGCTATTTACTTTAAACTTTGTTACCTCTCCTAGTTTTTTTTTTCATGTAATAGCTCTGAATTATTCTTTTTATTTAAATCTTTTCAATGAATGTGATTCAATTTCCAAAACCAGACTAAACGATTCATTCACAATATGCACTGTCTCTTTTAAGACTTTATTTTAGTTTATTACTTTCCCACATCAAATCATAAATAAGCTTTCCTTTGATGTATGGTTTGTTAGGATAGGACACTATTTTTTGTCCGAGATACAACTATTTGAAAATCTGGAATCTGAGGGTGCAAAAAAATCTAAATACTGAGACGGAGTTGTCTAAATGACGTTCTCAGCAATTTATAATTAGGTTTTGATATATTTTTGGTAGGAAATTTACAAAATATATTCATGGAACACAATCTTTACTTAATATCCTAATGATTTTGGCCATAAAAGAAAAATCTATAATTTTGACCAATACAATGTTTTTTTTTTTTTTGGCTATTGCTTAAAATATACCCCAGCTTTTGTGGTCCAGGGTCACATATATATAACATTTTATTTTTATTTTTTACTTTTTTGCACTTTTATGATGCTGTTTTCCATCCTTTGTGAAACATAAAACCGCCATTCACCATTCATTGCAACTGTATGTCAAAGATCGACCAAAATAATTCAAACCTTTCAAAATTTCTCCTTTTGTGTTTCATGGAAGAAAGTAAGTCGAACATGTTTTGGATGAGGACGAGTAAACGCTGATAGAATCTTCTGGGTGAACTATTCCTTTAACAGATTCATTCATTATCTTTCATGCGGCTCTTCTTTTGTAATCTCCTGCACTGGATCCTATTTTTGATGTGTATTTTTTTATCTCCTGATCACACTGTGCACACGACTAGTTGAGATCAAAGGCGAGCTTCAAAGCAGCAGAAGGAATCTGAAGCTAAAGGGGTCTGTCTCTCTCTCTCTCTCTCCATCTCTTTCCTATGCTTCTCGAATACTCCAGCAGACACCACCCAGCACCCGTCTGAGCGAGGGCATGCTTCTTCCACCCTTCTTTATCGTCACGCTAGCTCTCTTTATCTGATTAGTCACAAACACAGCTAACAAAGACAGAGAAAAATGACACATCGCTGATTAAATTAACTAGAAATAACAGATTCAATGTTCTAAGGCCACAGGGGGAAAAGAAAACAAGCGCCATTTGAGCCGTGTCAGTCTATGTCTTCACATCCGATACTGCATTTTACCGTATAAACTGAGCTGAGGAGTCTCTCCCTGATACCTCTATGAACCTAAGATGACTCTGACCTGAACGACCTTGTCTATTTTGGTTCGGATGATCATCAAAAACAGCTCTACCTGCCATCATGCATTATAAATGAAAGCTATGTCGTCTTTTGTTCATGCGTTCTGTTGACATACTTCATGTCAGGCAGGGGAATAAAAGAAATAGGGAAAAAAAAGAGATCGGAAAAAACTCACTCAAGCTATTAAGATCCCAGACACAAAGTATTTTACAAATACTTTATATTTACAGATACCGTTCCAAAGTTTTCGTACCTGAATTTGCAAGTGGTAAGAACGAAACTTAAAAAAAACAACAGATGTTTTTTACAGTATACAGGGTCCGTTCCCTTAATAAAGCATCAACCGACAAGTGTGTAAATAAGTGATCTTTTGGCACTTAATCCTGACGGGTGTGTACAGAAAGGAAGTGACAAGGTATATTACATCATCGGCGTCCCTTCGAGTCATCCACAACTCATGTGACCTCTTGGCACTTGAACATAGGCGTAAATGGGAAAGGAGACATTATTATTATTTTTTTTATATATGAGGTACTGTATAATGCATGCAGACTACACACACATTGGACCATACATAATAATTAATACTCTCTGGTAAGATGATGTCAAGCGAGTCCATTTTCGTTTGAAAGGGAAGGTGGGGTTTCTCCACGCATGATTTGAGCTGAATGTGCTACTCGTCGCCGCTTTCATATCTGAATCTCAGCAGCACTATTATGGAGAGGGATTTTCAGTTCTTTAGGACGACGTGCCGTGGAGATCAGCTCAACTGACTCCTATTTTAGAAAAGCAACAAAAACGCTAGGACAAAATAGAGTAAAGTTTGTACATTCACATATGCTTACATGTAGAAACCAGGACGTATGCACATAGAGAGACCATAAAGTGGGTTTCGTCCAGTTTGACACTGGTTTCTGGTCGACTGTAGAGAGCTAGGTACATGCTGGCTGAATTTTGGCCCACTTTTGGTGGAGTTTCATTATCTCCCGGACAATGTTGATGCCTTTTGGTCTCGAAAGTCTAAGTTTGTAGCCTGTGCTGGTAGCAGCCGCTGCTTTCCAAGAAAAGAAAGAGAATTGAACTTTCTCCACACCAACGATGAGGAATTACAATAGCCGACTAAACAAAAAAAAACTCAAAAAGCACTCATGTATAAAAATAAAATTTGGAAGTAAAAGCCATCAACTGGACGGTAATGGCGAGGCAGTAGATGTCCGTTTCCTTCTTTCAAATCCTCCTGAAATGGTTTTAGCAAGCACATTTTTGAGGAAGTATTAGTGTCTTACATCCATCATGTTAATCAGTGCTAGGCACATTGAACCAGATGAACTAAAAAAGAAAGCCAACCAACCAGATAAACAAAAAATGTGCCAGGAAGCTGCTCCTCCCACAATGTTTTTTCCCTTGGAAAAAATAAAAACACAACTCCATAGTTTCCACTCCTGATCCCATCCTCAAGACAAAAGCCTTGTGACCTGCAAAAAGTTGTCCATTGGTCTTAAAGGTGACCTCTTCACAAAATTGTAGAAAAATTGTCTCTAGCCAGTGTTGCTCTCTTTTGTGTGTAGAGGCTTTGGATGATGGTTTTACTGATTAAAGGTCTTTCATCCTTCGTTCCAGATTTAACTCTCTCTCAGCTCTCCAGTGACATGGCAGCGATGAGCTGCTCCACTTTGTAGGCCAGTCGTTGTTTCTTCGCCGTCTCGTCCTGTTCCAGTGCAGCAGTGATCTAGGAAAAGAACACAGGAAGCTGTTAATCACTGTATAGCGTTAAGACAGATCTCAGATGGGCGGGCAGATTTTGTATACTCTGAAGAATATGTGAAAAAATCAAAACATTTATATATCATTTGATGTGATCCCAGGACAGAAGGGGAACATGGTCACAAAAATGGGAAGACTCTATAGCAGAGGGGAAAAAATATACAAATAACTAAATATATATATATATATATATATATATATATATTAGGGGTGTAACGGTTCACAAAATTCACGGTTCGGTTCGGTTCAATACACTGATGTCACGGTTCGGTTCGGTACGGTTCGGTACGTTTTAGATACAGCAAAAAGAAAAAATTGGCAGATAAATTTCCTTGATTTTTTTAAAAATGTTTTATTTATTAAAACTAACAAAGTATGTGTTTTTTTTTACATTGAACAATGATGGAGCTATTCTTTACCCATCTTCTATGGTGTTTTCTTAGCAGCATACTGTATAAAACAAAAATAGCTCCTTATAAATTTTTTTTTAAAAATTAAATGTAATATTGTTGTAGTGGTTATGAACAAATACAAAGATGTAACTCTTTTTATATGGAACTCTATAACTCTTTATATTTAGTGTGTTTTTACTCAATTGGTTCTCTATTTGGGCTTATGTTTTTTGGAACAAAGCAGGAATTACGGTCTGTCTGAAATGGGCTCGTGAAGGAATATTGTAATGGGGCTCAATTACATTAAGCATGTTCTTAAAACCTGCGTTTTCCACTACAGAGTAAGGTCTCATATCCGCGGCTATAACGTAAATGCACCATTCGCTGCGGTGATGTCCGTATACGGAGACCGGGACGTCACCTGTAGGAGAAAAAAAAGCAATCCGTGGCGACGGTTTTGCAATCCGTCCCCTCAGTTTATAAACCGTACTCACGAATTCATAAACTGTTCACTCGATTTAACAAATCGTGCCCACGGATTAACAAACCGTGCCCACGAATTTCCAATCCGTGCACTTAGATTTTGTAAACCGTACCCTCGGTTTTTGAATCCGTACCCACGAATTCATAATCCGTGCGCACGCTTTCGCAATCCGTTCCCTCGGATTTGTAAACCGTACTCACGGATTCATGCAGCAAACTCCTACGTGTTAACATACAGTTTTATTGAATATTATTATGTGGAATAGGTTTACAGCAAAGTGTCTTAAGTGATTCTCTATCAAGTGTAGTACGAGGTGGAATACAAAGATTTAATAAGAAAGATGCGCATTAAAATCTTGTTCAATTGCTGATAATCTATAATAGCACTTGATTATTATTGTGCAATAAACCTGGCATTGTGACTGACTCTGGAGTAATTTTTTCCTCTTTTGTAAGTTATTTTGGATAAAAGATTCTTATGCATAACCTGTTTAATAATATATAATAATGATACAAATAAAAATAAAGTTATTTTTTATAATTTTAATTTGTAGGCTAAATAAATGAGTACAAGACAGTAAAAATATTTGTCATAAAATAATTTGTGAATTGCTTTATTTTTAAATAACCTTTGGACAGTTTTGGAAATGCTTGTGTACAATTCTTTCTTAACATGAAGACTTATTTTTGTGATTTTATTATACTAAGCTCCACCCACCTCACCCCACCTGCCGGAGTTAGATGCATGTTTCACTGTTAAGTGTAAAATGCGTGTCAGTTTTCAAATCCGAGGGAACGGATTGCGAAAGCGTGCGCACGGATTATGAATTCGTGGGTACGGATTCAAAAACCGAGGGTACGGTTTACACAATCTAAACGCACGGACTGGGAATTCGTGGGCACGGTTTGTTAATCCTGGGTACGATTTGTTAAACCGAGTGAACAGTTTATTAATTCATGAGCACGGTTTATAAACTGAGGGGACGGATTGCAAAACCGTCGCCACGGATTGATGTTTTTTCTCTCCTACAGGTGACGTGCGGGGCTCCGTACCGAGCCTTCAGCGTGTACTGAGTGAGCGAGCGCCTGACTGAGTAGCCTAACATAAACATATAAGTTGGTGTTTTTTTTTCTTCGGGGGTGTCAGGGGGAATTGCCTGTTACGTCGTTTGGGTTATTGGGCTACCTTGTTGAACGCATAACATTATATTTCACACACCTTTTTTATTTTCAAAATTTAATTAATTAGTCCAACGAACCGTTCGGTACATAATGCGTACCGCGTACCGAACCGAAAGCCTCGTACCGAACGGTTCAATACGAATACGCGTATCGTTACACCCCTAATATATATATATATATATATATATATATATATATATATATATATATATAAATAAATAATTTAAAAAAAATTATATAAAATAAAAATGACTGAAGTTAAATCATCAATTTTATAATTAAAAACTATAAAGCATTTAATGTGATCCACATGACAAAAACATTAAAAACATAATATATTAAAATATATCTAGTTTAAAACATGAGTGAAATAAAACAAATACTAATTACTCAAAGGTACATTAAGGGTGCTTAGATAATAATTCAATATGATGTCTATTAAATAAAATAAATTTAAAATAAGTTATTTACATTTTTTTCTAGAACATAAGAATGAAATGTATTGAAAAAAGTAGAAATAGGAAAGTCTCTCGGCAGATAATGAGTATGTTATATTAACACCTGCAAACTGTCGAGAACTGATTTGAAACAACAAAGTAGAATTGGGTTCAATATGACCAAAGCAGATGTTTCAACTAAAACACGAAACTGTTTCAGACATACTCTATATCTAATTATCACCGACCAGTTACTGCTCACTGTGATAGGAGACTTGGACTAATTTTCAGCATCTGAGAGAAAAACTGCCAGAGACTTAATTTCATGAATATTTCATTAAAAAGGAAAGTATAACTTGAGTCTGACCCAAACCGCAGAGTGCCAGCTCTCATTTCCATCTTTCTTTTTTAAGCATAGCAGTCAAAAATGTCGAGTCACATTAAAAGAGGGCAGGCAGACAGGATCGACCCCTCTCTGTGCCCATGACATAATCTCTGACTGCGGTGTCAGAGGAACACGGCAGGAAATGGCATCGTGGCTTCTGTCTGCCATTCATTTGCACATCAAACAGTGAAAATAATGGGAAACTAGATCGATACAGGCACATCTAGCAAGCCAAGATGGGGCTTCATTAATGATAGCTTTTTTAAAACGATGGACGTGAGAGCACTGGAGGGTGGATGTATGTAGAAATCTCCTCTTGCAACTCCAAAATAATGATTGATTGTAAACAAAGAGTATGTGGTACATTAATCACAAACTCAAAGTGATCCACTGCTTCCAACTGACATGTTTATCCAAACTATACAAGTACTGCTATGGTGAAACCTAATTCGGATTATCCACACTTCTCCAGAAATATTTTGTAGAATGTTCACTCTGCACTTATTTAAACATACATCAAAAGCATAAAAAGTGACTGTACAGTGACTATCAAGCAGTTTTATTTTAGTATTATTTATATACTTTACTATTGTAATTTTTTATGTTGAACAAGCTTTTATTTTTAGGCTTTGAGATTATTTTAATTCTTTTTTTTTTTTTTTTTTTTTTAAACTGTGATAAAATGTGATCTGGCTCTTTAAATGCCTTGCTCAAAGGCACAATATCTTAATCTCTAAGAAATCTGCAACCTTTTTGATAAACTTTAGGATCTTTAATATATGCAATACCACCCAATACATCCAAACCAACCTCAGATTTAAGTTTCATCTCTCTGAAAATAAGGAATTACATTAGTCAATTTACCATTAAACTCAGAAGCATTTACATGTAAATAACAAATCTGGAAGCCATCAATTGGATCGTGAAGCACTAGATGTCTGTTTTATCTTCACTCAGCATCCCTGTATTCCCAGTACACCTGCCACTGGAGCCAAGTTGGGCCCACACCTGCTTGTTTCGCCCCTGTGGCTGTAGCTATGGGGCAGGTCATCACTCCAGCAGTCGCTGCGAGCTTGCGTTAGAGGTTCACAGCATGAGCATGTATTCAAGGAGGAGCGCGTGCACTGAATTTTTCATGCATTTCAGCACAGCTGCAGGAGCACTCTTCACATCATTGTGTCTGATTCAGTCGCCTTTATTTTAAGAGGAGCGCATATTCTCTCTCTCTGTCTAGCGCTCTCTCTCTCCCTCTCTCATCAGGTTAAGTGCTCCAGAGCACTGACAGAGGTAATTATTTTCAGTTGTCCTATTCGTATTGTATAATGAATCTGAATTACTGCATGCAGGTACGGAGTGTCCCGCCGCACACATTTGGCTGGGTGAACAAAACAATGTTCTCCTCTTAGCATTGTGCTTGCATTTTCTTTTTTGGAGTTCGGCAGGGAAAATAAACAAAAGCAGGTGGCTTGATGGTCTATACTAGTGCTTTCCAAACATTGTTTCCTCCCACAAGGCTCAATTTATTGACAGCAAAAAAAGTTCATTTTAACTATACTATATTGGATATTGAATATAGTAATTTTATCTTAAAACATTTAGAAAAGTAAAGTATCTGCATCTTGAATGGTTATTGTTTTAATGTCCTCATACATACATACATACACACACACACACATACATACATACACACATACATACATACATACACACACACATATATATATATATATATATATATATATATATATATATATATATATATATATATATATATATGTATTTATACACTTGAATTGCAGATTAATAATAATACATACATTAATATCTACATGAAAGATAAAATATTTGGAACTCAAATCAACATTTTATGTCCATGTATTATATATACTGCATTATATATATATTTACTATTTATTGATTTATATAAGTAGCTGTATATTTACACCATTATTGTGACATCCCCCCAGGTTATATTAATTTTAGATTATAATAATTTTATATGATGGACTATTATATAGTTTTTAGTGTATATTCTAGTACTTAGTGTATTTTTTATTCATATAATTTGCTATTTATAGTCACATTCTATTTTCTGTCCTTAAAACAGTCAAAAATAAAATAAATAAAAAGAACGTCAATTGTGACACCTCTACAATTTGTTACAATTT
Organism: Carassius auratus; assembly: GCF_003368295.1. Lineage (NCBI taxonomy): Eukaryota > Metazoa > Chordata > Actinopteri > Cypriniformes > Cyprinidae > Carassius > Carassius auratus. Next base: position 61,994 of record NW_020528590.1, read on the forward strand.
TTAAATATAAATTGACTGATTTAATCTACAAATCAAACTTGAAATCTTTCTAAGTACCCACTGGAATCTGAAGTATGCCTGGTATAAACATACTCCTGCATTGGTAATCACTGCTCTATTTGTAGAAAGACAGACCCTGTGTGAAAAAGAATGAATGGGACACACACAAAAAAGAGGGATTGAGAGTTCGCGGGAATGTGAGGACAAGAGAAAACAGACTATCAACCAAAGAAACTATATTTACATGAGAGCGAGAGGAGAGGCTGCAGGCTCTCCATGCTGCCCTAAATGCTGTGTAAAGTAAAGGTCAGACTAATGGGTCCTCTGAGTGGAGCTGCCATTACGCTCGGAACATCTCCATCGTGGGCCCTACTCTAGCTCTCTTTGTGTCAGAGTGGCTGTCAGTGATCTAGCTGTGTGTAATCTTTCTCATCACAAGCCCATTCATTCTCGCTCTCTGTCTGTACCCACACTGTGCATAAGTGTGTGTGTGTGTGTGTGTGTGTGTGTGTGTCTCTGTAGCTTGCAGCTGCTGGCTTTAGAGACTGGTGAAAGATGACATCATTCTATGAAACTCTATTTCATGAGTACATTTTGTTTCAAAGTGTTATTCCACAAGAATGGTTGTATTGTTTTAGCAAAAAATGTATATGATTGAGGATATATAAATACTTACATATAAAAGTATAGACATTAACTGATTATTTTTTTGTGGTTTACTATCAGGGTTTATTAACCAATCATCATCTGTCAGCTAAACTTCAGTAAAACAATAAAGTTACAATATAGTACACTAAAATGAAAAAAATTAATTACATTTAGTTTAATTTAATCCAAATTTTATCCAAAGCGACTTACAGTGCATTCAGGCTATCAATTTTTACCTAATTTTAACCTTTCAATTGGGAGTCAGACTCTCTAACCATTAGGCCACGACTTCCCCTTAGCCTAGAAACACAAAATATAAATATATCTTTTATAATTTACTTTTTGTGGCTATTATCAGGTATTTTAGGCAGTGGAGCCGGAAGAGTCAGGAAGTCAGTCTTCATTAATATAATGCTAGAAATCAATAAGGATGTTTTGAAAATGAGGGTTGACAGCTCGTTTTGAAATTTCGGCTCACCTCTTCGCTGTACTTGCTAATGTAGGAGTAAATCTCGTTGAGGGCACTGAGCATGTTAAACTCATTGGAGTGCAGTCGTGCCTGTTCTGCCAAATACGCATTCATGTCCTGATCAGAGATGGCTGGAAGCCTGCTGATGTCAGCGTAGTACCTGTGGAGACAGCCATGATAGTCAATACCCTAAATCAACTTTGTTTGAGCGCTTGTTTGTATTACTCAATTATTAACGTTGTATGAAGGAAGAGAGAACTATGAGGTTTAGTTTGTTACAATACTACAAAATACTAGTAAAAACAGAAATAAGAAATTAAAATATTGTTTATACAATTACATTTTTTACCTTTCTACCCAGTTCTTGTAGTTGGGGATATCTTTAGCATAAAGCAGCTTATTAGAGGGCGAGTCTTTGCCCAATCTGTGTTCAGATGTGGAACACGAGTCCATGAAGGTTTGAGCCACCACAGACAAACACGCGTCCGTGATGCTGCTCTTGTGGATGTCAAAAACAAACTGGGGATTCTTGATCACATTCACCCAGAAGCGAAGAGGAAGGCTGTGGGGGATTGATAGACACACAAACACAGAAAAAGAATGGTTGCATTGGTTTGTATTTCAGATACCGGGTAAAAACATCATTTTCATTCCTGAGGTTAGATAGTGCGTATGAATGTGTCGTCTCACCAGTTGCTTTTCCAGGTGTGACGGACGTCGGTGTCATGGATGCTGTGCTTGTCCGCTTGTTCATCCAGGAAGTCAAACATGTATTTAATAGCTAAAGGAAGCGCGCTGCCTCTGTGCACCGTGCTGAAAAGAGTCTCGAACAGGTCATCCACAAATTTCTGTAGTGTTCCCTAATTGACAAAAGAAGGACAGACTGTTGTGTGTTGACAGTTGACAGACTGTTGTCGTGTGTGTGTGTGTGAGTGTGTGTGTGTATAAAATGTTTTATTTTTACAATTAACCACTAAAACTAGAGCTGGCACCTTAGTAGCTAGCAAGCGGGTGAGGTAGATCTCAGACACCATCTTGCTGCCGCGGTCGCCCTCCTTTTGGTCTCCGTGCTCATGGTTCTTCACCAGGTGCCAGACTTTGACTCCGCTCTCCAGGTCCGGGGTGATCATAGGAGCACGGGAGCGCAGGCTGTCTGGACTGCCTGTGTACCGGAATGTCGAGTCTGTGGGAACCGAGAGAGAGAGATAAAGAAAGAGGATTATGAAGTTCCTACATCTCCATTGTTCCATGTTGTCATTCGTTGGGATGAACAGAAAGAGCATGGCCCTCTCACATTTCATTTACTCTGTCTAACTCTCCTCCTCTCTCTATCTCTCTCTCTCTCTGTCTGTAGAGAGAGTATTGTTCGAAACTGAGCGAGATGAGTTGACGCTCTCTGGCCTCTTCTTCAAAGGCTTCATAATTGGCTGGTCCTGATTCATTGTGCTGCAGACATGCTTTAAACGCCTGCATCGAAGGACCTAATCAATGCATCTAAAGATTTCTAATGAGTTAAGCTCCCCGCTCATCCATCTTATCTCCTTTTCCCTTCCATCTTCGCGTGTTAAGTAATCAGTCTCTTGCTCACTTTTCCAATTAGATGTGTGGCTTTTTTTTCCGCAGTGGTTGAGTGCTCTCTTGGGAGGTTGGACTGGCTTCTCACAATGGTGCAATATATTCTTTCACGTCCTTTCAGAGTCTCTCTCTCAGTTTCTTTCCTCATCACCTGGCTTCAAAAGGAATGTGAAACAGCAAAGCAAGGCAAATAATCCTGGCTATTTGGAGACAGAAGTGGAATTCTGAGCAGATCAGCATCACAAGGGAGATGGCCAAGAGAACTGGTAGTGTTAGCAGAAGGGGGTACAGGAAGAAGTGGATTGTAGTTTCAATCCACCTTAAGCTACTGCCAATTTACAGCCCTTTTGGCCGTTGCCACAATATTGGCATTGAGGGATTACTGCTAGAGTGTATATGTGTCTGTATACTCTACAGAAAACTGGACTTGTTGTAGCCATTTAAGAAAGTGTATTTTCTTTTATATTATTTATGTTTAAATATTATTGGTTTGTGTTTTGTTTAGTTAAATTAGCTAATTAAGAAAATTGTACCCGTCATAAGGGGTGATAAATCGAATCACAGTACGCCGGAAGAAGAATAGAATTGTAGAATTATTTTCTTTGGAACGAATTTCGTTTGGTATATTTGTATCTTAATATAAATACATTTTTTGTTGGTCTGTTACTTGTCTAAATAAATGGGAAGAATGAGCAAACGTTTCATGAAATCAAGTGCTTTCAGGACAAGGCCCGCTACCATGCTTCCGCGGCCAAAACATAACTAACTAGCCCTAGACACCACTTTTGTTGAATTTACAAAACTCACGGCGAAAATATGTTTTGCAAATGTGCAGTCCGAATTGAATATGATAATGAGATAGAGGATGATGCTAAAAGATAGTTTTTCTGTTGCGTTTCCTTTGCTGGCCGCATGCAAAAATCATCCAGCACATCCAGTGAAGTCTAATTCACAAACAAATGATTCCTGTGATTTGGCTCTTTAGTCAAAAAATATTGTGTTCCAATACAGTAAACTATTCCAGCACATAAGAAAATAATGCTTTGGTAAGTAATAATTTTGACACACATATAATTTTGACAAATAAGTCATAATTAAATCATTAAATGTTGAAATTAAGAGAGTCATACCAAGTCATACTTATATGTCAAAAATATAGTACTAATTATGAGATAAAAAATAAAATAAAATAAAAAATAAAATAAAATAAAATAAAATAGGGTATTTTAATTAATAGTGTTAGGGTTGTAATAGGGTTGCCTTTTCAATGTGTATGTTGCCCTACTCAGCCAGTCAGAGGTGTGTGAGCAGTGTGTTATTTGGGGCCAGGGGGTGCTGGCATGCTAAATTGAGCCAAGCTGCTAAGTGTTGAGCATTAAATTGACATGAATCAATCAGCGGGTGCCTGTGCACAGCTGTGCCCGCTGTGCCATGGCATGATTGATGGGCACTGGGGCTCTGCCAGATGAGATAGCTGCTTTTTATGCAGTACACACAAGAGCAGGTTGTAAAAACAGCCAAAAACAGTGTTGTGCTACCTCATTCCTATTTGATGAGTTCCCTAAAATATACAATAAGCCTTTTGCAATAAAATAGATCAAAGTGTCAAATGTGACCCTAAAAACTCTTAACTACCAAATTCAGGGGGAGAACACAAAAAGACTGAGGTCTGTTGGTTAACGAGAGCATGGCTGAGAAATAAAGATAGCTTTATAGAGTATTTCTCAGGTTGCTTGTTGCGTCTTTGGATATTTGGAGTGCTCCCTGAACTTTAAATGTCATTATATTTACAGATAAGAGACAATAATTAAACTCTTTCATTATACCGCAAATGCGTGAGACACATACTCAAGCTTTGATTAACAGAATCATGTAATACGCCGATGCAGGCTAAATTTCATGTGGATCTAGTGAACTGACACCAGGTGAGATGTGTGTGTGCGTAGTTTGGCAGGGTTGCTAGGTGACAACGCACAAGGGGCTCCATTTCATCAGTCGCCCTGGTTTTTGGCTGCGTGTCATTCAAGTTTTTTGCCCATGTGAACTATTTAAGTAATTAACAATCAGAGAGTGGCATGCAGCTCAGTGTGATGGTAAATGAGAACGGGCCAGATGGGGAGCCCTGTGGCACTCCCTTATAGCAACGCTATGGGGAAGCAGCTAATGTGTCCATTACGGGAAGTATCCAAACTCAGCTGAGTAATCAGCATTACTGTACTTCACACTAACTGCTAACACCGCTCTCTCTTCCTCTTACCCTTCCTGACATGGTCTCTCGCTCTCATTCTCTGGTGCCCAGAAGGCTCCCTATGGACTGCAAAGCAAAACTGCATCCGTGGCTTGTGCTCACAATCGTAATTAAAAGCAAATCTTCAGCTGAGTTTTACCTCAAAGACCTTTGTATTGTGAAACAATGAACAAACTTCAAACTTCTAATTAGCTAAACAGCCACCATCATTATCATCTGACAAATATACTCACCATATCTACTGATAGAAGTCCGAGAGATGCTAGTTGTGGGTGGAATGTTGTAGGAGGACGTCTGCTTGGGCACCAAAGCAACCACACAGCGGTCTGATACCTGTACAAGAAATACAGTGCTAAAGTAAAGCTTCTTTCCTTTGCCTGTAATCCTTATTTCACAGTTTTCGGTTTCAAGACCTCTTATTATCAAGAAACGTTCAAGATAGTGAAGCAAAACTAATGTTGGTTTATTCTGCTTTTGAGGAGTTTATGTTGCTTCAGAATTAAATAAATTTTTACTGAACAGATTCTCAGTATCTATTGCTTTACAAAAACGGTGTGAAATTGTTACGTTTCTCCACAGTCCTGAAATAAAGCGACATTAAAGTGCTTCAAAAAGATCTGTTCTAGTTATAAATGTATAAGGGGTGTTCACGCTGCATGTGTTCCTTTTCTTGGGTAAAAGCGAGAGTTTCGCTTCTCCTGTTTCTCACAGAAAAAGGATTGTGATCAGAAAAGAAACCCATATTTACATATGACAGTATATGAGATCTCCTTCACTGGGACGCTCATCACTCTACAGCACCCATAGATGTTGGAAGGAGTCAAAGAGAGAGAGGGGGATGCTCATTGAAAAGTAATGGCATCGTTCTGCCTGTTGTGCCTTGTACACTCCAGAAAGATAAGTACAGAGCTGAATGAGTACAAAATATAGCTGTAAGCTGCAATATGAGCGGTCCAAGAATAAGAGAAAGGAAAAAGGATATTAAATGCACATGTATCACCAAGGTTTGGACACATGAATGCAAGGTTGAGGTAACTTAAACTGAACTGATATGTTAAAAATAATAATAACTATAAATTAAACAAATATTTTTTTTATAATAAAAATAAAAGTAAATATAAAAACAATAATAAAAATCTTACTTAATTTTTTAAATCTTATTTAAAAATAATCAGTCATATAAAAATAACCTGTACTATAAGCTTTTAATAATCGATAACAATATCAATAAATAATCAACACCGTAATCAACATGGCTCCAGCTGTATTCGTGGACAAAGATTAGAGATTAGCTAAGATTTAGAATGGAGGGTAATTTAAAAATACAAACACAAAGGCAGGCCAATAGGAAGAGTTTGACAGGTGAGGGAATGTAATGTTTTAGTCATTTAGAGGATGAGAAAGTAGAAAAGAAAAGATGAGGTTATGTAGTCCAGGACTCTCCATTTTTCTCTGTCTGCTCTGGAGTGCTCACGCTCCGTCTGATCATCTGAATACATCTGAACTGTCAAGGGCTGCAGAGGAAATTAGTTCTACTCTTGTGCTGATTCAGCACAAGAAAGCAACTTCCTGAAAGCAAGCTGGCAAAATCCTGGCCGATTCTCATACTATATCTGGTGCTTATTTTGATCTCTATGTTTAGAGCACATTGTAAAAAAGCAAGGTGTGCTCTGATTGGCCAGCTATCCAGTGTGTTGTGATTAGCCTAATGCCTCAGGCGTGTGATGGATATGTAATGCTCCTTAACATACTGTGATGCCCTCTCCCAGCAGGACGAGACTCAGTCCAGCTGCTCTGCTCGTGCACATCCAATCATCGGTTCTCTTTGGCAGTTCAGTCAATGTACTGTTAAGCCCAATTTATACTTCTGTGTCAAACTATGTGTAGTACGGCATAGCCGCTAAACACACAGCGACTCCACAACATGGCGGAGGCAACAGTGAGAATAAAAGTTATGCCTTCTTTATTTGGGCGATATTATGCAAATCTTCCCACATTGTGACGTAGACATCTGGGGCATGTTAGAACGAGCCGTTTTAGGAGAGCGTGGTTGACTCTTAACTTTTATAAAGAATATCTCTTTGGATTTGAGACTTTAATCTTTGCAACTTTACAGATGTTCTTTATGCACCAAGTGCTTGTAACACTCCAAAGAGAAAGGAAAAAACTTAAAATCGCATCATATGACCCCGTTAATGTTGAAAATATGCTGATTTAATGTTGAAAACAGGTGTGCTGCTTTTTTGTTTAAACCGTGATACATTATTCAGGTTTCTTTGATGAAAATTATGTTCAAAAGAACAGCATTTTTTAAATAAATAAAAAAATCCATCCATCCATCCACCCCCCCACACCCTTCATCTATCAATACATTTCCATACACCACCTACTAGTCATATATGATTATGATAATGATTTTATTCATTTTCTACCGAAAATAGATCAAAAACCTCATCTATAATCCAAATGTCTCTCAGATACTAGTGAACTAGATCAAGTGCCTGAGCCTTAAAATCTCCTGTCAACATAAAACATCACATTTTGAGTCCATTTCATTTCAGAAAACCTCTCTGTCCAACATAATGGAGACAATAAGCACCTTCTGAGCTCCTGTGAAGGCTGAGGGTAGTTAGGAGTCTTCACTCACCTCCCTATACTCTCGCGGCCGATGATGGTGTTACTTTAGCCCCTGTACGCCCCCACAAGCACCAGCCCTATTAGTGTAGGTTTCTCCTCAGCTGACCCTAGTAGACCTAGTGACTGGAGAGACACTTGAAAGAGTCCAGGACTGTGGACGAATCACCTCAGAGAGGTGGCCAAGTGGGATGACACTCTCAAACATCTTTTTTTATAGTTCACTTTCTATCTCCATGGGTTGTAGAACTGGTAAGCATTAAACATTAGTCATTGGAGAAAAAACAGAACATTATTTGGGGTAAATGGGTTTATAACTTATTTTTGGCACCTACAGTAGCCTCCCGCTCAATGTACTGTACAATCTACTGTTCTTCTCTCACAGTAGGTCTCTAAGGTTGAGGAGGCAGCCGTATGGAGCCTAAATGATGGAGGGGAGATACATTCGCCCTTGAGGGTTAGTCCTCAGCAGGCAAGCAGGCGGTCCGCCAGTGGGTGTGAAAGTGATAAAGGGTTAGGCTTTCCTCATGATAACGTTTGCATCATGCAGACAACTGACCCCTTTTCACCATGTATCTCTGATCCCCCTGTCTTCATCTTATGGTGATCCGCAAGCTAACATGCCTTTAACTCAGTGGGGAAGGATGAGGTGATGTGTCCACCATTCTGCCTCCTCTTTGAAATACGGCAGGCTTGGTCACGCTAGCATTAAAAGCATGAAACGCCTTTGCCACATGATAAACACAGCAGAATGATGAGCATTTAATAGCATAAACGGATGAAAGCATCATAATACAGATGTTAAATTCATTTAGATGTAAAATAAGATGCCTGAAATCCAAGGGAATTCAACTATATAACTGGTCAAATATACACTATAATGTACATCTACATTGCATGTCTAGTATAAGTGATGACAGACAGTTAACAGACAGACTTGTATGTCAGACTGTAAGTCCTTGAGCTTTGTCAGCACTCGAAAAGACAGCTTAACCCATGGCAGTCAGGACATAGGATACAGGATACAGTACTTTGGGATTACTGTGAGTGTCAAAAATCGCTCTGGCTGTGCTTACAACAATGCTGTAGAAACATTTGTGGACGCTCTGATGTACATCAAATGCTTATCTTGTATTTAAAGTGCTTGCAAAGCAAACAAGCTTGTTGATCTTACTAAGTAACTATAATATAAACATTATAAAATATATAATAATATAATATAAGTATAAACATTACCCAATGTAAGTATAATCAGGAAAATTGATTTAAAGATTTAAAAGTGAACTGGGACTATTATACTATTATTTATTATATCATTAGATTATTATTCCTATAACGCCAATGCACATCAGCAGCTCACCAGGAACACCAACAATCTCAGACACCTTGGTCCACGCAACATTTTTTATTTTTTTTATAAAACACGTCATAGATTATTGGGAAACCATTCACAGCAATAATCCTCCACTTTGCTTGGGAACTAATGTGGTCGGAACCAAAGTTTACGGGGCTGCGTTCACTGGAATTCTCTCAAGCGGTGGACTTCTACGTTCCGATTCGTTCCCAACGAACCGCGTCATAGCTCATTACCATAAAGTTAACCTGGTTTCAACTCCCCTCGACACTCTCAACGTCCAAGTTGCACGGCGCCACACCGGCTCACATTAAAAATGAATGACTTCCGGCCATTTTGACGCTCTCGATGGTGGCGGTGTGAACGCACAGTTAAACAGGACTGCTGGTGAATCCAACCTTGTCTGTTTTGATGGTTTTAGAAAGGTTTTGGGCACTTGTCAGAAGGTCAGGTTCAGGTAGACCAGCTTAACTCCACCTTAAACAAGTTAAGTCTCCAAATCTAGTTTAGGTTTAGGTAACTAGTGGAGTTTACATAGTTTTGCAGACTACTAGTCAAAGTGCCTTATTGAATGGACTGTGCTATATAAATATTGCAGTTACATTCCCTGTGAGGGATAATAATTACACACATTAACAGAGAGCTGTTTGTTTAATTTGTTAATGCCAGTATCTTTCATGCTGCTCCCACTATTTAAATTGGAAATTTGAGGAGTACGGTGGCCCCTAAGGGACAGGCTGCCAGTCCTCTGTAATGTCATTCAGCCTACGCAAGGTCAAGAGACATACTGATTTCAAGTACGAGTGGATGAGCGTGAAAGAAGAAAGAGAGCGAGCGAGTGGGAGAAGCAGCAGAGCCTAGAGAAAAACGACCACGCTAGCGTTCAGACTGATGAAAACTCTTTTTAGACTAGTGCTCTAATCAGCGCTGTGCAATCAAATGAGCAATCAGCGAAGAACACGGTGACCACAGGTTTATGAAGCAACAGCATGAAACGTCAGTGAGACGCAGCTGCTGATTATACTGTCTGCTCTCTTAAAATATGCCCTTACTCTATTGAAGAACTCTGCGAATGGCTGAGATTAGCATTTCAGGAGAGGTGAGGGTGCTTGTGTGGAGGGCTCAGGAGTCATGTATTTTAATGCAGTGTTCTCTACAGCTCCCTGCCTTCAGTTTTCTCTGTCCTTTCTCTAAACTCGAAACAGCAAGCGTTTATATAGCAAATAGTGAGCTTACAGCTCCCCAAGCAAGATACCTTGTGATTTACTTTGAATCTTTAAATATGAATATGAATATCTCATCTCTTAGATGTTGCTCTTTCATAGAGACTTTAAAAGTCGCCATTTGGTATCCATCTCATTACTGTCTCAGAGAAACAAATTATATTTATGTATGTAGGGTTTCATGAATACAAAAGTCACCTTTATAGTTTTCAAGCAATGGAACATATAATATATATATATTTTTTTTAAAAACATTGTAAAACCATACCAATATATATAGGTAAAGGTAGTGCTCAACACTCTGGACTTAAAAAGAGGCTAAATGTGCAGTGGACATATTCTCTCTCTCTCTCTCTCTCTCTCTCTCTCTCTCTCTCTCTCTCTCTCTCAATAAGTGCTATTACTGTGTTATCAGGTAACTGCTCTGACGTGTGCTGTCTCTGTGTGGTGTCTGAAGTAAAGACAAGGTAAAGGCTGTAATTAATCCACTAAAGTTAAAGGACAAAATCTCTCTCTCACACACAGACACACACGAACACTTTTCCAGCTACACACTACAGAATTTTCAGTGTGATTGTCCTCTATTACACTGTCCTGTGTAGTGTGATTCAGAGAGAGATCAGCTGTCACTCGCACACCACAGCGAGACATTCTGGAGCACTGTGAGATAAAGGAAATGTTTTTTGCTATCGTTGTTGTTGTATTGAGTTTAATTGTTGTTTCATGTCCTGGATATACACAGGATTACTTTTTGTAGCATGTTGTCCTTCTTGCTGCATTTTTTTTTAATTATACCTGATGTTTTCAAAGTACTATAATTTACAGTTTTCTAGCATGATAAGTTTGTAATTCTATTATATTGCTTTAAAGAAGTCTATATATATATATATATATATATATATATATATATATATATATATATATATATATAAAATACTGATTAAAACACAAATTTTTGCTATTTTTGCACTGGGGAGATGTTTACATAGCACATTATATTCTTTTTTTCTATCAATAGAGCAAAGAAAACCCATGAAACGTCCATTTAATGTTTACTCGTTTAGACAGAAGAGGGCACCATGAGATTATGTACGAGCGTGTGTGTCCTCTTTTGTACCTGATAGTGCATGAGAGTATTGAGCCTCTTCCAATCATTTTCAATCTTAGTGGTGATGTCTTCATCCTGCAGGACCACTCGGGCCATTCGTCCCTGACGCCACTCTGAAAAATCAACATTTGCCATTAAAACAGACACGGTGAACCTCCCCCAGCTCAGAGCAGATTGATTTGATTCAAATCTCTCAATGTGTCTTTTCACCTGGGTGAGAATGTGTGTGTACACGCGGTAGGGTATAATTAAATGCTAAAGAGTGAGCTGATAGGATATAGACGGGCTCAGAGTGAGAGTGATCATTGATTTTCTCCTCTGTTGAATGGGGTTTATTAGTTTACGTGGTTGCCAAATGCACAGATGATGCCTGCAGAAACCTACCCCCAACACACACACACACACACACACACACACACACACACACACGCAAAAGCAATGCCAGTTCTGCAGTTACAGAGAGAACATCATCATGGAGGAGATTGCTCTGGCCAAGGTGCTGGAAGGATGATTTGCACTGCTGAAAGGGGCCTTTTGTGCAGTGTGTGTGTGTGTGTGAGATGGGTGTTTGTGTGCCAGAAATGAAATGTGGAGTCAGTCTGTCAGCGCCGTCTGTCAGCTTTTACCTGGGTCACACACACACACACACACCTGCTTGTGTGCATGCAAAAAGTGTACATTACTATCACTGTTTATGCATTACAGACAACATCAAATCAAACTAAAAGAAGTTTACATTTCTTAAAAAAATGTGAGGTCATTATAATAATTTTTATGAGTTAGTAATTGAATCGTTCAGTTAACTGTTTTGCTCAAAAGGTCAAATTAAATCAGGAATGAAACAATGAGTATCTTTGTTCAGGAACACTGATTCATTCAGGAATTAAACTGTTTTTTATGGGTGAATCGCTGGATCAATACAATATAGTGTCTAAAACGTTAGTTACTCACTACTAATTCCTTACATAAGCAATATCAGACTTGTGTGCACATGTTAAACTCACCCAGGTCCATGTCCACAGCTTTGGGTCTCTGAGAATATGGCATGTTCTTATACATTGCATCCAGAATCTTTTCTTTGACCTGCGTGATGGTGTCACAGTTCAGAACCTTGACCGGGATCTCTGGGCTGTTCTCGTTCTCTGGGTTGACGCAGTTTAAGATCTGGAAGTGAAAAAAAGAAGAATGAAGATGACGAGATGTTGGGCTGTGGTCTGTGAAGCCATAGGTGCGGAGTGTGGCTCTGGAAAAGGCCATTTCCTGGCCCGAGAAATCTAATTTCACACCCTCTGCAGGACCCCAATCTCAGACGTAGCAGGGTATGAGAGACTAATGAACACTACCATCCCTCGGCCAGATTGTCTGCTTTCAAACACACACACATAGTAACAGAACTAAAATACTGTACGTGAGAGTTTATTAGCTACTCTGTTTATTAGTGTGGCTATGAGGTTGTGTGATGCTGACCAGAGTCTTGTAGTCAATCTGTTGCCGGATGAGTTTGTCCTCACTGAGGGAGTATCTGGCCTCTCCGGTGATGGCGTCTATAGGGCCTTTTTCCATCTGCTGTTTTATAGCACAGTACAGCATGAAGAGAGGCTCACCTGCACACTCCTGTAGACACAAACACCAACACACATTTTTATTATTATTACTTTATCACTACTTATAAACTGACTGGTCTAAGTCTGTGGAATATAACACTAGCATAATACTATTTCTGCAGTATATAGTATGTACACTACAATTCATTCTTTTTAAAGAAATGAATAATATTGAGTAATGATACATTCAACTGATAAAAAAATGAGAGTAAAGACATTTACAATGTTACAGGATTTCTATTTCATAATTTTCTAGTTCATATTTTCAAAGATGTCATTTAGAGAATTAAATAGGAACATAATGAAGTCATGTGACCAGTCAATTAACATCATGTGTTTCAACAATGTATGTAGCAAACTACCATTTAAAATGTTTATTATTGCATGATGTGTAGAGTTAGTATGCAGTATGTATTATATTATGCACATATATTGTTTACCTGGACAGTTTATGACCAACATGAAAAAAAAAAAAAAAAGTATATTCTCAAAAACTGACTGGTAGGTTTTATGCAATTTCCAATTGCCTTTTTGGGAAACAAATTTGTGCTTAAACATTCCTAGGTTGCTAACATACGTTTCTGCCAAACTACTCACTGACTGGATTTGCCCCATTCATGCAAAACATAAAAATATATCTTAGTTTGAGACCCTTGGTAACGTGATGTCCTTGAGCACAACTGAACTCTATACCGTTAAAGTCCGACCATAATGTCTACACACATTAATGTCTTTAATATTTTCTCATATTTCTCAGAGACTCCAATTATTTGAATGAGCTCCTACAAACACACAAACTGTAGCTGATCGTGACATGACTGGCGCTTCCTGTCTAATTGGGCGGCTCTGAGCCAGAAAAAGCTGCAGAATGATCCAGACTTCATGCTGAGCGTCACAAGTCTGTCTGGAAGAGACTAGTACTATTACAGGAAGCCATAGAAGCAAGTTACCTTCAAGAACTTATGAAGCAGGAAAGCAAACCAGTTGGTTAGCATCTTCTCAGCAACAGACTCAGTCCTGAAACACACAAATACACCAACATCAGCAGATGACAACACTTTTTATCAAGAATACCTGCATATTTCCTTTTTCCCCTTTAATAATGGCTGGGTTCTGATGGAGAGGAAAACAGAAAGTGTGAAAAACATCAGTTGCCTTCCCTGTCAGTCACTCCAGACTCTTCTGACCACCCTGTCTCTTTCTTTCTTTCTTTCTTTGCTTTGTGGGACGACATAGAAATAAACCCGCAAATGACAAACAGGGATCCCTAGAGCTGTGGGCAATGATTTGGGAAGAGAGAAAAGGGAGCTGAAGGTTTGTAGAAGACAGAGCAGGTAGAAAGCTGAAGAGTGAGGGAAAGATAAGGCAGACGGAGGAAGAAAGAACAAACAGCACCCCGACGGGAGTGGTTAACGAGCATGAAAAATACATGAAAGGTTTATTCCCTCGTTCTGACAGCTGCCTGCGCTTGTGGAATACAAATTCCTCTCTTTGCCTGCAAAACATTCCTCCCTTCACCCCGGAAAATACTTTTTCCCCCCTCTGTCTGGCTCTCTGTGCTAGCGAGTATTATGTTCACTTATGGACATTTCAAATACACATAAGCATCAAAGGACGATGTAATATCAGCTGCGTAATTGTCACGGTGATGTCTGCGATGTTATGTGCTGTCACACACACTCTGCTCGGCCGGCGTGGGGACGGTGAGGTAGCACACCGGCAATTTACTCAACAGCGGTGAGAGAAAATGACTCTCTTAATGCATGTGGAAATAGCTATGATTACACTGCTGAGACAACCCGCAAACACAGAGTGTGTGTGCATGTGTGTGTATTTTGTTTGAGGGGGTCTCACTTCAGGGTCACACGTGACCCCGTGAAAAATGAATGGAAAGACAAGATGAGGTGTGTTTATAGAGATCAGGTCTGGAGGGTGATGAACTTGAATCACTGCATATCCATGTGACCAATGCGAGATGACTAAAATTAAACTTGACACGTTGTCTCAAAAAAGTCTCATGAAAAACAAAGATATGCCCTTGCACAGGACATGTAAAGATGTCAATCTAGTACATATGTACATAAACTGATTAACAACTTAAAAACAGTCCAGACGAGATGCAAGAATGCATACTGTCCCCTTGATAGCCGCCTCATTTTAGAATGGATTAGTCCAAGCTGATTTAGGTCGTCACTGAGCCGAACTACTCGTTGGTGAAGACCTGGTCTTCTTAATTATACCAATTTTGGCATATTTCATTGGCAATAAAATACAGATTAGGAGATTTTCATATTCAAGTAGACAGAAGCTATACTAGAAAACAGCCATGATGGCCACTGAGTGGATGGACTGCTTTAAAAAAACAAGGTCTTTCGTGGTTTCGTGTTTGTATAGTAAGTTAAGAGTCCATTAACGTAAAGATAATGTGTTTGCATTATACTGCATGTTTTTCTTTTTTAGTTTTTGAGGTATTCATCCATCTGGGTTAATGCATTAGCAGATAATAAATGCTAATTTTACTGAAAGAACATACGTGGCTGTCTAATAAAGAGGCCGACAAATTATGCTTATTTAGTAATGGTGCATTTTAGTTAATAAATCAATGGCAGCCTCACACAAAATGACAAAATGAGAGAGACGAGAGGTGGGCAAATAGAAGGAGTGATGCAAGATGGAGTGAAACTAAGGAAAGTCGTCATGTTTGTGACAAGAATGTCAGTCAAGCTGAGGTTTCTCTAAAGGACAGTGTGTGTTTTTGTGTTTTATTCAAGCAGCATGTGTGGCGGGCTATACAAAACATTGTCATGTTTATATATTCTCTTTTAAGCCTGTCAACTTTCCTTTGTAACCAACCTTTTTTCTTCTGGGTCTGTGAGCTGAGGGACTTTGGATGCAGGAACGAGAGGATACCTGTGTGTATTTGTGCACTGATGTGTGCATCGTGTGTGTGAGACTGAGTTATGAGCTCTGACACATACATACACTACAATGACAGAGCGTTTGATGCTGGTTGCATCAGGTCTTGCAAGAGTGTTTTCCTGTCTCTTCTTTCCTGTCTCAGTCAATCAGCAATAAATGATGGACGATGACGTACCCCCCCACCCCCCCCCACAAATAAGGGCTGAAATTACCGGTTACTGAAGTCAATTTACAAAATACAGTACCTTTGTGAAACTAACTGCAGCTGGTTCAATGATTTTCATAAACTAGTTTCACAAATGGCTGAAAAATGAGTTCTAACAAATAAAATGAAGTGAAACTGATCAGGAGTCAATACATGGCTTCAAAATATAATTCCGATCCACAGAAGTCAATCTCCAAAATCTCTTCATCGCAACCGAATCACTATTTTCTTTCACCAGGAAGCACAAACACATTGCCCGTTCATCTCCCTGTGAGAGAATGAATGAAGAGAAAGTTAATAGTAGCTATTAAAGCACCTAAATTAGTTTTTGCATCCTCTACAACTTCATCACACCAGGCTTTTGTGAAATTCTGCCTCTGTCTGCTTTTCCCCTTTCTTCAGCATTTTTCTGTCTTTTTGCGTGCTTGCTTTTTTTTTATTTTTTTAAAGAGTTTCATTAATGAACTTGAGGGTTTTATTAGCTATTAGCATTTTTATGAGTTGTGCATGTGTGTGTATGTGTATGTGTATGTCTTAAGGGAGTAAAGGAATGCTTCATTGAGGGACGACACACAACAC
Source organism: Carassius auratus (assembly GCF_003368295.1). Classification (NCBI taxonomy): domain Eukaryota; kingdom Metazoa; phylum Chordata; class Actinopteri; order Cypriniformes; family Cyprinidae; genus Carassius; species Carassius auratus. The sequence continues at coordinate 78,560 of NW_020528590.1, forward strand.
AATGTATCTCACTAATAGTCCATTCCGAGACTCTGTGTGCATGCAAATCCCATTAGGTGAAAATACACACGCACACACACACACACGCACACACACACACACATACACACACACAAACAGCCAGCAAAGAGCGTGCCTGAGGCCATGGAGCTGTTCCATTTTTAACCACAGTCCTCCAAAGATATTAACATGAGGGAGTGAAAGATAAAAAAGAAATCTCAAAAGTTCAGCGAAGAAGTAATTTGCTGTTGGAGACGCAGCCTAGCACTGACAAATTGTGTCATGGTGCTCATGTGGATGGCAAAAAAAGGGGCCAAAAATGATCATTACCTGGACATTGTATCAAAACAAAAAATGAGGTAGAATCGAGGAATCAGATGCACACAACTACAGCAAAACACAAACAGAAACCATGCGCTATACATGCAGAGCTGTGGTGAGTTGCAGGCGATGCAGGTTTGAATCCCACATCCCTTTTCTTTCTCCCAAGTCTTTTTCTGTAATGTCTCTGTCAATAAAGGATGGTAATAAAACACTGAAATCTTTTTATGCACTGTATGGCTGCATATTTAATTCATTGTGGCTTTCCCACTGAAGTGATGAATCGGTCTTCACTAAAAAAATCACATTCCCCTGCTGATCCAGATGGGACCAGAGGCCCAGAATAAGAGAGTCTTGTGTCTCCATATATTCCATAATCAAATAAAGATTAAATAATAATAGACAAGCAAATATTAATGCCAACTAAGCTTTAGGCCATTTGAAATGAAACGTACAGTCACTCTGATGACCGCAGAGACCAGACAGGCCCTTGTTATTTTTCACAGTTGGTTATCATTAAATGCAAGTGGGTCACTTTATGAAAATAAATGAAAGCACGGCAGAAAGAGACAGATTTGTTTGGTTTCTAATACAGCGTTCTTGTTCTCCAGATACTTCCTGGAAAAGTGAAGACACGGATCTGCGAACAATTCCAAAAGGAGCATGTCGAATCGATAATCTCCTAAATTCCCATAGAGAAAAAAATGAAAAAAGTGTCATCTAAAACCACGGGCCCCTGATCCCCTCGGCCCAGCCTGCCAACGCGGGGGATTAGTGTTTTGTGTTCCTAATGACAGCAGATAACGAGAGAAAACATGGCTTCTGTCACGTTAAATAACAGCGTAATCCACATTTCCCCTGCATCTATTTACTGTGACTACTAATCAGTTAAGTCAAGTAATGAAAGACCAAAAATCATTCAATAAGATCGAGAGACAGCAAACAAGGAATGGCCGTGGTGTTTGTTTGGCCTGTGTGGTTTAAATATTCAAAGTGTGATGTATAGCTGATATAGCGCCGCGGTCGGCGGGAACAAATCACTTCCATCTGAAGCTAAAATACACTTGGCCTCCATCATGCACTTAGCCTTTGGGCAACTCTTTGTTTAATCATTATTAGTCTAAATCTTCTAGTTAACACACTGCTATGGAAAGACTTTGAAAAACCAATACAAATTTGGAGGGAAAGCATAAAGGAAAGCCAAGAGTGAGAGAGAGGAAAAACAAGTTGATCTGAGCAGCTCATGAATGTTTTATGAGTACATAGCGCTCAAATGATAAGTGACACTGACAATGGGGTCGTACTGAGAGACTGGAGGGATGTAGAGTTATGGATCATTAATCAATATAGCTATTATGCTCGGCTTAGAAAACACAGCAAAACTTTGAGTTCAGTTAGTAACGTATTCATTCAACACTACAAAGTAAACGAAAAACTAACTGAAACCAGAAACATAAAGTGAGCTGCAAACCTCCGGAGCAGCAGTTTGGGATGGTTCT